>NW_028261384.1:35475335-35776169 GCF_051295495.1 Thamnophis sirtalis | reverse complement strand
GTTTAGAAAGGATAAGATGTATGAGCGTCATAAAACTCTCTTTCCTTTTCAGCAGTTATTAAAATGAAATAAAAGAATAGTCTGATGACTCTGTTCTAAGATCATCTAATGAACATTCTGCCCTATCAGTACATCTAGAAGCACCTCTTCAAAGCATTATGTTTTCCACTTCTAACAACTGACGTTGCATGTTGTTTCACTTTATGGTTATTCCTTGGTATGCGCATGTGCGAAGGAACATGGCTGCCGGGCTTTTCGCTCCGGCGTCCACACTGGAAAAATAGCCAAAAGAAGGAGAAATTGCTCCTAGAAATCGAGCGTGAGAGAGACCAGGGCGCGAGCGATTTCTCGGAGGGTCTGGTGTTGGCAGTGGACTGGAGAGATTTTGCTCTCCAAGGCTGCCTTTTACAAAAAACGCCGACGCCGCTCGGAGGTGCCCGGAAGACGCCGCGGCTCAGCTGATTAGTGAGGCGCTCAGAGACACCACCCGGTTGCCATTCGGAGGCTGAAGAGAGATCAGGGCAAGAGCGATCTTGCGGAGAGTTTGGTGCTGGCAGCGGAGTGGTGAGATTTTGCCCCCCGAGGCTGCCTTTTTGCGAAAGACGCTGACGCCGTTCGGGGGCGCCCGGAAGACGCCGCGGCCCAGCTGATTCAGAGCGGCCTTTAAAGACTCCGCCCGGGTGCCGCTTGGAAGGCATCGCGACCCAACTCGGTTAGAGGCGTTGGATAACTATCGTTGGAGGTTCGTTGGGACCCGGCTGACCTGAGAGAGCCTTGACTCTCCTCCACTTGCTGGCTGAGAAAAATCTCTCCCCCCCCTTTATGCTACTTTCTTTCTCGTCTGTGTGTTTGGTTGCTGTGGACTTGCATTGGATTATTCAGTGCCCCAGGGAGAAGGCGGTTAGCCTGGAACAGCACTGGGAGAGAATGGGAGGCTGTCTTCATCTGCTGCTACTGCATCCCCCTTCCTCTCCCCTCGGCTTGGCCTCCCCTGTTGGTGCATTCTCCCCCCCACTGGGCCGTTGCCATTGCCATTGCAGGGCCTTTTGTTGGGTGGGACTAGACTCCTTTTGGAATGCGGCTTTTGGACCTTTTGGAGTATATCTTCATCTGCTCTTTTATCTACACTTTCATCTGCCACGGCCATTGTTGCCTGATGCCGCCTTGGACCTGCGGCCACAGATAGCGCCACTACTGGCCGAGCGGGGGTACTTACAGTACATAGAAGGCCCTCTGCTTGCCTTAACCATCTTGGACTTTTTTTGGACCTTCCCAGAACTATTCGCACTTTAAACCAATCAATTTTTATGCGCAATTTATAATTTCTTTCTTTTCTTTCACCTTTTTCTTCTGTCTTTGTATGGGTTATGCTTGAGGTACGCTTGAGATGGATGAATGTCCCACTTTTTTATGATCATATTGTTGTAATTTTGTGTTTTTAACTTCTTACGTGGGGACTGTTTGGGGGAGTGTATGAGTATGCGTGATTCGGAGGACCTGCCGGGAGTTGCGGGGGCCACGGGGGTGGTTGAGGGGACCAGAGACACGGGAGAGGGTCGGGGTATTGCGGTCGTAACAGGGAGGGGCAGATACGGCGGGGACTTTAGGGCAGGCCATTACCGGGGAAGGAGGGTTCGCTACATTACAGAGATCCCTCCTTCCGGCCCTAGGAGTCCCACTCCAAGACCAGATGGCGCAAGTAGTCAGGACCCTGGTCTCAGGCTGTTGTCGCTAAATGCCAGGTCTGTTGTACATAAAGCTCCTCTCGTCCGGGACTTAATTTTAGACGAGAGGGCAGACCTGGCATGTATTACTGAGACCTGGCTGGGCCCAGAGGGAGGAGTCCCCCTTGTAGAGCTGTGCCCAGAAGGATTTCAGGTGCTGCATCAGCCGAGAGCCCAGGGAAGGGGTGGGGGTGTGGCCGCTGTTATCCGAGAGTCGTTAGTTCCTCGTAGGGTCCCTGCTCCGGAGATTGTCGGGTGTGAGTCTTTGCTGTTAAAGTTGGACCTCAAGGGTCAAGTGGGTCTGCTGCTAACGTACCTGCCTCCCAACAGCGTTGCAGCAGCCCTCCCCTCGCTCCTCGAGTCGGTAGCCGAGCTGGCAATTGAGTTCCCTAGGTTGATGGTCCTGGGGGACTTTAATTTGCCGTCGCTCGGTGAAAACTCTGATGGGGCGCAGGAGTTCATGGCTTCCATGACAGCCATGGGCTTGACCCAAGTAATTCGGGGCCCAACCCATTCAGCGGGACACATGCTTGACCTCGTATTTCTCTCGGAGCAGTGGATTTGTGATCTTGGTCTGAGGGGGAGTGACATCATACCCCTGTCGTGGTCAGACCATTGCCTACTGAGGCTCGACTTCCGGAGGCCAAACCCCCACTGTAGGGAGGAGGAACCGACCAGGTGGTTCCGCCCCAGGCGTCTTATGGAGCCAGTAAGGTTCCAGACAGAGCTTGGGGTTATTCCTGACTCTTTCGCCCACAATCCGGTGGAGACTCTGGCTGCTGCGTGGCACTCGGCAGCGTCGGAGGCCCTCGACCGGATTGCGCCACTGCGGCTCCTCCGAGGCGGCGGATCCCGGAGACCCCCTTGGTTCACCGAGGAACTCCGGGAGATGAAGCGCCGGAGGAGATGCCTAGAGCACCGTTGGAGGTCCGATAAGTCCGAATCGAACCGGGCAATGGTAACCACCTGCACCAGGGAATACACCAGGGCACTTAGGGCAGCAAAAAGATCGCACATAGCCACCCTGGTAGCATCCGCTGAGTCCCGCCCAGCCGCCCTGTTTAGGATAACCCGCTCCCTATTGAACAAAAGGGAGGCGGGGGAACCCTTGCAGGGCAGAGCTGAAGAATATGCCCAATTCTTAGCGGACAAAATTGCTCGGTTTCGGTCGGACTTGGACTCCACCCCCGCAGTTCCAGCCGAGGCGCAGGGGGACCAAGTAGAACAGCTCTGGGTTGAGTTTCAAGACGTTACCCCCGGGGATGTGGACAAGGCCATGAGAGCTGTAAGTACTTCCACCTGCGTTCTGGATCCGTGTCCCTCATGGCTGGTTACTAACTGCAGTGAGGTGACACGAGGCTGGATCCAGGCGGTTGTGACCGCCTCCCTTCGGGAGGGGAACTTCCCCGCCGCACTGAAAGCGGCGGTGGTGAGACCCCTCCTGAAGAAACCATCCTTGGATCCAGCTGTTCTTAATAGCTATCGTCCAGTCTCCAACCTTCCCTTCCTGGGGAAGGTTGTTGAGAAGGTGGTGGCCTTCCAGCTCCAACGGTCCTTGGAGGAAGCAAACTACCTAGACCCCTTCCAGTCAGGCTTCAGGCCCGGTTACAGCACAGAAACCGCTTTGGTCGCATTGATGGATGATCTCTGGAGAGCCAGAGATGAAGGACGTTCCTCCATCCTGGTCCTCCTTGACCTCTCAGCGGCTTTCGATACCATCGACCATGGTATCCTTCTGCGACGACTGCGGGAGGTGGGAGTGGGAGGCACCGTGTTACGGTGGTTCTCCTCCTACCTCTCGGACAGGTCGCAGTCGGTGTTAGTGGGGGGGCAGAGATCGTCCCCTAGGCCCCTAAATTATGGGGTGCCTCAGGGTTCGGTCTTATCCCCCCTACTATTCAACATCTACATGAAACCGCTGGGAGAGATCATCCGCAGGCACGGGATTAGATACCATCAATATGCGGACGATACTCAATTGTATCTGTCCGCCCCGTGCCAAATCAATGAAGCGGTTGACGTGATGAGCCGGGGTCTTGAGGCCGTTATGGACTGGATGAGGGTGAACAAGCTTGTGCTCAACCCAGAAAAGACCGAGTGGCTATTGTGTTTCCCTCCCAAAGATTTGGCTATTATTCCACCACTCAGGCTGGGGGGTCAAATTTTATACCCCTCAGAGAGGGTTCGCAACTTGGGAGTCCTCCTGGATCCACAGCTGTCATTTGACCACCACTTAACGGCTGTGACCAGGGGGGCATTCGCCCAGGTTCGCCTGGTGCGCCAGTTGCGACCCTACCTGAATCGGGAGGCTCTCACAACAGTCACTCGGGCCCTTGTGACCTCTAGGCTGGAATACTGCAATGTGCTCTACATGGGGCTGCCCTTGAGGAGCATCCGGCGACTTCAGCTAGTGCAGAATGCAGCCGCGCGAGTGATTGCGGGTGCACCCCGATTCACCCGCATAACACCTATCCTCCGCGAGCTGCGCTGGCTACCTGTTGATCTCCGGATGCGCTTCAAGGTGCTATTAATCACCCATAAAGCCCTACATGGCAGTGGATCTGGATACTTGAGAGACCGCCTTCTGCCAATTACATCCCTACGACCGATAAGATCTCATAGATTAGGCCTCCTCCGTATTCCATCGGCCAGCCAGTGTCGGCTGGCAACTACAAGGAGGAGGGCCTTCTCAGCAGTAGCCCCGACCCTTTGGAACGAGCTCCCCGTGGAGATTCGTACCCTCTCCACCGTCCAGGCCTTCCGCATAGCCTTGAAGAACTGGCTCGCCCGTCAGGCCTGGGGATAGGATAGTTACCCGCCCGAATGATGAGTGTTTGTTGTTTGCTATTTTATTACATGTTTTGTCCTACTGTCTGTATTCCCCTTTCCCAGTTTTTGTGTGAGCCGCCCTGAGTCCCCTCAGGGAAAAGGGCGGCCTACAAATTCTAATAATAATAATAATAATAATAATAATAATAGTTTCCCTTGGAATTTATGGACCTTGAATACTGGAGAAGGTTCTTAAAGCAGAACAAAACATCTCAACAAGGCAACTGCGTCATTTATGTGCCTTAGCAAAGCAAACAATTTTGTGTGTGGCATGAAACACCTCAACAAGGCAACACATGACTACTTAGAACAGGCTTACTTTCTACTCTTTTTTCCTTCCTTCTAGATCTATTGTAACAATTCTGTTCAACTAGTGACCTATGTCTTACATTTTCCCTCCCTCATCAAGCACACATTGATTTTATGGCTAGGTCAACTTGAATTCATACACTATTATCCTGGGACAGATTTAACTAAAGAGATATGAATATTTTCTTCAGGCATTTTACTGTGGTATTCTATGTTTAAAACAAAGAGGAAAATAGTGTGGAAAATTACTGGCAGAACAATGAACAAAAAGTTTAAAGTCCATAAAATCTCACCAAAACTATTTAATTATTTAATTAACATTTCTGTGCATGTGAATCAATCTAAGTTCATGCTACTGTACAGCAATAAGAAATCACAGAAGAAACCAAAACTTTATGACAATATTTCCAAAACAGAACAACAGAACAACACCTCTACCAAATAGTGTGATTCAAAACCAACTTAGTAATAAATAACAAATAACACAAGGGTTAAAACAAAGCAGCAACAACTTGGTGAATTTCTGTCACAATTACCAATTTCATACACACAAAATTTTAAAAACGTATTTGGGAAAAAAGAAAAATATTTCCTATGGAGCTCGGTTTTTCAGTCATTGCTAAGATAAAGTAACCATCTTATCTTTGAATTTAAGACTCACACCATCCCTCCTAATGTTCTAGAAGGCACTTATGATGGACTCTTTTGCAAAGAGTTTGGAGATTATTGTCACAATTTTCAAATTTAACTATTGTATTTTGGTTTTTTAATTTATTTTATTTATTGTATATTGCACAGATCAGAAGGAGAATTAAGAAACTATCTGCAGACCCCTCACAATCCTGGCTATAAACTCTTTCAACTCTTTGGGATGGTGCTAGAATGAATTGCATACCAAAATAATTAAATACAGAAAGTTCCCCCCCTCATGCCATCACTCTGCTGAACACCTAATTATCACAGTACTGTGTTATGTCCAAGTATATTTACAGATGTAGTATGGCTGTAGTAGTATTATTATTATTATATTCCTCATTTTGCAATATTGTCTGCTATCTCCTCTTACTGATATTCTTTATGATTATTCTTACTCTGTTATTTTGCATATATAAAGGAATTTGCACTGAAGCCAAATTCCTTGTGTGTCTAATCACACTTGGCCAAATATTCTATTCTATTTTATTCTATTCCATTCTATTCCATTCCATCCCACCGCACTCCAACCTGCTCTGCCCTACTCTGTTCTATTAATTGTTGTTCTCATTTTTATTATATATGGATTGCAATTTGGGTTTAAATATTGCTTACCAAGGACATTTTAAGTAGTTGCATGTTTTTATTGGATTGTTGTAAATCATAGGATCCAGGATAATTTTGGATAGCTGAATGTTTATAAAATCTCTTTTTTCGGGTAAGTCCAAGTGAACTCAAAACAACACACACTTTACATGATATTTACATAAAATGCTTTATGAACATTAAAGATTTTTTTTAAAAAAAGTATGCCATTACTCCAGATTCATTGTAACAGTGAAATTTTATAGTCATCCCCTAAACCCTCTACGTTTTAAGTATTTCCTGCAAATATCAATAGAATTATCACAAAAACTGAAGACTTGTGTGTTAGCAGTTTTATAGATGGTTAGAAAACTATGAATAAAGACTTGCTTATCATTCCTCTGTAACATTCACTTACATTTACATGTTGGACTTTAAAATTATGAAAGCTGCAATCATTATGCTTCTCTGCACATTCAATTTTGCATGAAATGGCAGCTGTATAGTTTCCATGTGCTTCAAAACGATTTGCAGAAACTCCTCCTTAGTTCATTGATTCAGTACAATATCTGCTGATTTCAGCTGTGTAAAACTGCCTTGTCCTACATTTGAGCAAATTACTGAATAAGGACTTTTCAGTTCCCCATTAACCATAACATAATGCTACACAGTTCCTATGCTAAAGAATTGAGTGCCTAGTGTATGACCTAAAAATATAGCTGGATTTGCTAAACTATTGATAGAGATATTTCTCTTTCTGCTTTTTTCTAAAGTCAAATTATGCATGCATTCCCCAAAGGAGAAGGTAGATCTGACCTAGAGATAGCTCTTAGATTTTTACACATGATGATAAGGAATTAACATCATCTTCAATGATGTCCACCCCAGAGCTGCTATTCTTTGACTTATGTTATTAATTCACATTAAAAATCTAAGTCATTATGATTATAAAGCAGGCCATCAACAGGACCAACCTGATTTTATGACTTTTTTTTTTTTTTTTTTGCTCTAGCCATTAAGCAAAATGCATTGTTCACCATGCGGCATTTTTGCCAAAATCCAGAAGAAAATGCCAGTTTTCAACAAAACTTGCATAAATTGCATTCAGATTACTGGGAGATGCTACACATAGCCATAAATTTGGGTTGTTTGTAGTCACATAGCCAGGGTTCTGCCATTGGAATGTTGAAACTGGGTCATAAAAGAATATTTTTGAGGGGCAGAGGACATTGTTGTAACTAAAGAAACTTCCAATGGTTTCTAAGCAACCAATCACAAGTCAAGGGCTACTTATAGTTCTACACATTATTTGCTCTATAGTTTACCTTTTATGTTTCCTTGATTCATGGTGAGTGAGGAGCAAAACCACTTCTTTCATTAGGTGCAATGAAGTAGGCACTTTGAAAAGGAAATGGAGAAGGATGGTCAGTTAGAGCCATATCCACTAATTTCCTGAACCATAGTCTGGAACAGTAATTTCTTCAGCCATTTTATTTTGAAAAACAAGGAAGCAATTGTGGTATCACTGTTGGTGAGAGAAAGGGAGAATATATTTCTAAAGAAAAACTTAATTCTGTTTCCTCTTTCTTTTTCATAGTTCTGATGCTTTCCTTTGTTTTCCCAAATATTTGACAATTTAGGTGCTACATATTCCTGCCTTTAAGATCTTCTTTATCAGCTCCTTTCTTTTTTCTCTTTTATTGCCATTTTGTTGTTTCATCATTAAAGTTACGAGAAAATTGTTTTAAGGTCCTTATTTCCTCTGTAACTCTATAACAATTTTATATGAAGGAAAAAGGTACAATTCAGTTTCATAGAAACGAAGCAGCAATATTCCTACTTGGCAGTTTAAAGATTTTGGGGTTTTTTTTAAGGGAAGAGAAGAAAAACTTTGCAATATTTTGAAAAGCAAGGACAGCATGTTTGACCTAGCCTAGATAGAAACAGAAAGAGAGCTCATTGAAGAATTTAGGAGGCGAATAGCGCATGAACATCTAGGGATAAGAATAAGGTTGTCCTCAACTGGAACCAGAATTTCTGTTGCTGAGCAAGATGGTTGTTAAGTGAGTTGTGCCCATTTTAGCAATATTTTGTGCCATGATCGTTAAGCTAATCACTGGAATTTTTAAGTAAGCATGCAGTCATTAAATGCCTTCTGCCTTCCCCTAATGACTGTGCTTGTATGAAGCCCACTGCAAATAGTGATCCCATGAGCCAGGATCCTACAACTTATAAATACATTCCAGTTACCAAACACCTGAATTTTGATTACCTGACCATGCAGATGTTGCAATTATCATAAGTTCAAGAGCCAGTGGAAAATTACTTTTTCCAGAGCCTTTTAGACCATCACTAAGCAGGTGTTCTAAACTGAGGATTACTTGTAATTCTTTGACTGAATTCGTTATTTGATTATTTGCAAGACTATTTAAAAATGTGGAGAATATAACAGGCTGGCAGCCGAGGATGAAAAGGCTGTGCACAGGTGCAGTGGGCTGTTAAAGGCAGAGGTCATGCCAGACATTCTAGCCAATCAGAGCTGAGTCTAGTCCTAAAATCCTGTTAAGTGTGGAGACCCTCCACGCTGAGAGCATTAAGGCAGCTTAGGTCAGAAAACAATAGTAGTTTTGAATGAAAGGTGGGAAACAGATGTGGGATGTATTTGCAATAGCCTGTGGTAAAAAGAGGAAATCATCTGCACCCAGAAAACAGCAAGTGATTTTTAGAAAGTGTGGATCTGCTTCTAGTCTGTTGCCTGTACTTAATTTTTTCCCTACAGATTTAAATATTTAGGGAGATAATTGTTTACATTTGCAATATTTCATATGGAGAGAACTTGTTTGCATATTTCCCTAATTTACTGGTTAAATAAATTGCATAAGAAAAATTAGCTTAAATTGTTCACAGAATTTTTGGGTGTGTATAATTAGTGTGCTTTCAGTCAACACATGATGCAGGTATTTTCAAAGCAAATTCTCTTCAGGCACACTTTTCAGTGTCACTACCACTGTTTGCACAAATTGTCAATAAATGAACATTTTAAGTGCTAGAATTCATTCCATTGGCAAAGTTTAATGCAAGTGAACATCCAAATTCATTCCAAACAAAATGTCTGGTAGATTTACTTACACACACACACACACACACACACACACACACACCTCCTCTGGAAATGCAAGTCTATTTCCTGGTTTGCAGCAATGACACTACTACTGTTTGCAACTTGATCCTGTTACAGCTAACAAACCAGTTAGGATCATGTGAGATAAAAATAAACCCTGCCTATTATATATCAGATATTGACTGGTGTGGGTGTGGGTTGTTGTTTTTTTGTTTTGTTTTTGGTAGCTAATCTCCTTTTCTCCCTGGCAGAAAGTCCTGAAAAGCACAGCATTGTCTGAACTCCTGGTGAAAGAATTAACATTTAAAATAATGTGGCAGAAAAAGCAACATAACCAAGTTCATATTATACCTCAGCAAAATATTTTGTGGCACAGAGGTGACATTATCTACAAAGTTCCAAGGCTTCATATCACATTAGAATGAAGTGTCTATGCATATTTCATTCCATTCCACCTTAACAGGCTGGCTAATTGAAACAAAATAGCCTTGCAATTATACTGAGGTCAGTAAGTATTCTCTGACCGTGTCCCCACCTGGACTTTACCATGGTACACTATTTTGGTGCAGGAATTTTCCATTTGCCCCACATTGTTGCTTTCACTTCATCTGCAGCTCGCAAATGAGAGTAACTTAAATTTTTAGCTGTACTGATATTAACATTTTCTGCTGAATTCAAAACCAGTCCATGGCAGCCTGAATGTGTACATGATTCCTTATATTTTGCAACCCAGCATACCAGAGGTGAAATCCTTGCTGGCAGTCAGTGTAAACACAAAGGCTTTTATTGCTATTCCAGGCTGACATAAGCCCTTCCCCACTAATTTCCCTGAACAGCAGGACACAAGGTAGCTTGAAATGACAGGTACTTGTTCTGACCTAGGCTTCCTGAGACAGTAAAAAGCACATGCTTAGACTCCAAACCCCTCTTTTTCAATGGCTGTGAATTATGTTCATTCACAGTCCATAATGAGTCACAAATAATTTGTAAAGAGTATAACATAAATCTATCAAAGTCTTTCAGGATATGGCTGATACAGTGACGTGCGGTGAGGCTTATGGTTGGTGAGGCACTGACACAATGGTGGGTTTCAAATTTTTTTAGACTTGTGGACTTCAACTACCATAATTCCACAGCCAGGCATGCTCAGTTCCAATTTAAAGCGACAGCATTTGTTTTTCTCCTTGTGAAAAAGTTTCCTTCATTCTTTTTCTTCTCCCTCCCCCACCTTCCTCCCACTCTCCCTCCCTCCCTCCCCCACCTCTCAAACAGACACATGCACACAGAGAATTTGGATTGGACTATCTCTCCTACCCCCTTCCCTGTCTCACTCACTCTCTCTCAAACAAACACAAACACAGAAGTTGGATTAGATATATTTTCCAATGGCTTGAAAGCAGCTCCTCTGCCATACCCCCCCCCATTCCCCTGCTGCCTTCCCCAAACACCTCCACTACTGCAAATGCAGCCTGCTGTCTGGATGGGAAATGCCTGAAATGCAATAAAGCCCACCCATCCATTCACCTCCTGCTTGCAGGCTGGGGTGAGAGAAGAGGCGGAGAAGTTGGAGGGGAGCCGATCCGAGCCTTTGATTGCAGGCAGAGCCACGTTGCCTTTTGAAACTTGTAATCAATGAAGCTGGGCTTATATAGTTTTATCCAGCTCTGTGTGTGTGAGAGAGAGAGAGAGAGAGAGAGAGAGAGAAAACGCAACGTGGCTCTGCCTGCAATCAAACTACACTTGGGGAGGGATCTACACTTGAGGATGAAATTTGAATTCCTCCCCCTCCCTCCGACCTACACATACCTTTTCCAGCTGTTTTAGAGAGTATTTCAACTCTGCTCTTGCCTGTCATCATGAAAAGAAAAAAAATGTAAAAGGAAGAAGGCAAGAGCTGAGATCAGGCTGAGCTAGTTGCTGCCAGAGTCACCGTGGATGACTCTGCTTAACTGTTTAAAAAAGGCTCTAAAAAAGGGCCCTCTACAGGAGGAGGCAGGAGAACGGTGTGCCTCACCTATGTCAGGAATTTTTAGGGTTTTAACCCTTGCTTAACTCTGCTCGAGTGATTATAAAACACTTAAAGTCAGACTAGATGAGGCACGTCATTCTCCTGCCTCCTTCTGTAGAGGGCGCTTTTTTAGAGCCCCTTTTAAACAGTTAAGCAGAGTCATCCACGGTGACTCTGGCAGCAATTAGCTCAGCCTGACCTCAGCTCTTGCCTTTTTTTTTTACATTTTTTTTCTTTTCATGATGACAGTGGTGAGGCTCTGCCTCCCCTGACTGCACGTCCTTGGGCTGATAAGCACCCACCTTTATTTCCCTTGAAACACTGCCAAAAACCTAATTGGCAATTAGCTTTGCAAGGCCATATGGAGAACAGAGTCAAAATAGAGCTTCAGACTTTAAACCAGGGGTGGGTTCCTCACGGTTCACGCCGGTTTGCACGAACCAGATCGTCGGTGAACCTGGAAGTAATTAACTTCCGGAATGCCATTACCACTCCTGGCGCCTGTCGTTGGGTGTCTGCAGGGTTTTTCTTTTTAAAAAATGCCTCTCTGGATAACCTTGAAAACCTGCAAGGTTGTTTTGGAAGGGGACAGATGGGTAGCATTTCCCCCTGCCCCCTCCCTGGGTGCCTGCAGCCTTTGCACAGTAAAGAAAATCTCATGAGCGAGAGAAGTTCTTAATTGCCTTTACTGCGCAAGTTGCGGAAGGTTCCGAGGCTGCAGGCAACCAGGGATTCATAGTATTGAAATCTGGCACTAATCTAGAATATTTATAGGGTTCAAAATACAAAGATTCTGTTCCAAAATTCAGATGCCTGTGTCGTTCTCCTTGGTCAGCTTCTTCTACCAAGCAATCATCATCCTTTTAAATGTGCCTTTTGAACAGATGCAAAACTGCCTTTATGTTGGTGATTGGGGGCAAAAATCACTATAGTACAGCTAAACTGTACTTTTAAACCTATTTTTTTTAAAGACTTTTACATACTGTCTTGGAGTTTTGCACAAGGCTACAATGAAATGACAAAACCATTTACTGAAACTTGAAGAAAGAATGTATGATAACATGGGCTAAAGAACTGATTATACAGCACTATAGAGATGGAACAATGGGAAGAAAGGATTGAAATTTACATTACATTATACTCTTAAAAAGAATTTTTATAAAGTAATAAACTACTAGAGGTCACAAGAAGTGGTGGTATATTAAAAATGAAAACAGCAGATAGGTTGGTAGGAAGGAAATTGTTCCTTCCCTCCTATTTATTTGTTTTTAATTACATTATTAAAATTATATGACATGATGGAATTTGCAGTGTTTGCAGCCACTTGCCTTTTCAAAGATAGAAAACTATAACTGTATGAGAAAAAGCCATAAGATTTACTGAATCGTGTTTTTATAGAGTTCTTCACTATTTGCTACACTGCATAACTTTTGCAACTGTAATGTGTTTCTCAAGGAGGGGTAGGTAGGTGTTGTTCAATGCTATTATAAGGCAACTTTTTATCCAAGATAAAGGCCAAAAACTACTGAAATGTAGTTAGTCCATCCAGTGAGTTGTGATTATTTTTGGGAGCAGTCCAGTTGCTCAATACATGCTGTCAACACAATCAACACATACTGTCAGAAAGACAACAAAAGATCTCATCCTAGGTTTTTTTTAGAGTTTTTCCAACTACTATTACTAATCTACTACTAGTACTAAGAATTTTCATGCAGCTCCTCATTATAATTGGTCATTATATATAATCAGAAAGAGAAATATAATAACCTTTCATTCTGATAGAATGCTTTCAGCACTTCTTATTTGCTAAGCACAGGCTTTATTGGACTTGTTTAAACTTCTTGAATCATCTTCACAGGTGATAGCAATATCAAAGGGGCCAAATGCATAGAAGGGAAATGCAGATAAGACAAACTATTAAATACTTTGTTTAACTAACAAGAGCAGTAAGAAAGCCTTTCCTTTTGATCATACTTTTTGTCTTTCTTCTTCCATTTTAAGATCTTTGAAAGTCTTATCTTACCTTCAAATAAATCTTCCTAATAGGGATGTGTAAACTTCCTCAATGCCTCCAAAAAATGAAATCACAGTAGTTTTTCAATGAAGTCTGCATTCTTGCTCATATTTAATTACTTTTCTGTTTCTTCTTTTTTGCATCTGTTTGTACATGGAATTGGGAGGTTGTACTGCTGAAAATAATTGAAAAGATTATAAAGTATAACATGAATTATAATGAGCAGATATTCAATCTGTTTTAGCAAATAGGGAGGAGCCAGTTGAAGCTTTTAGACAAGTTTGAGACTAACCATAACCCATGATGCACATGTCATACTATCCATTAATCAGCTCAGTTCATGTCTGACAGAAGTCTGGCTACCATCCAATTTTTAAAAAAATCTGGTTTGCTTTATGATTATCATTTATAATTGGGATTGCTGAGATTTGTTTCCAAAGTTATCAAATGTTGTTAATGTCTGTTTAGTTTCTGAATATTTCCTCATCAATTTATAAAATATTTATTACTCCATAGTATGGCTTTAATTTTAATTCTTCTGACTTCATATATGTATACTTTGACAGTTTTTTAAATACCAGCATTCATTTTATGTCTGAAATATCCAATCTTGGTCAGTCATCAGGACCAGAACCTCTGTTGACCGACCCAGATTGGATGTTGCAACATTATCCTAGGACACATATATTTGCCTTCATTCCTGAGGTTTATTTCTAATCATAAACTAAAAGAAATGATCTAGAAAAGAAGTTTTCTAGCCTTACCTAAATATCAGACAATAAATTAATATTTAGGGGCACATAATGAAAAGATCAAAATATAAATATGATGACTGCAGCCATATGTTTGAGCCTCTGTCCTTTTTTGTCTGGGGTTCAATTGACACAACACAGAGAAGGTGTTGTTCAATTTTGCTATCATGCCCATCTTCTTGATTTTTTTTAACTTCTCTCTTATCAATGCTCCTGTTAATATATTCCAATTTATTAATTAATTTATTGAATTTGTTAAGGGCACCCAATTCAAGAAGGCTCTGGGTAGCTTACAGTATGTCCAATACATATGGTATATTTAAAACACAACTACCACCTGACTGACTATACTAAAACCAAAAAGTCCAACATGCAAGAAAGACTTGGGGGTTCCACAGATATCCTAATCCCAGGCCTGAGAGCAAAACAAAGTCTTAAGACACTTCCAGAACTCTTAAGAAAATCGGAGACATGTACAGTATCTCTCCAGGGAGATTTTGTTCCAGGAAGGGATAGAGAAGGCACACGTTTCCGCATTACCATTTCATCGCTTTCCTCTCTTTATTAATAGAAAGTATTGTAGCCTTTAATTCAAATTTCAAAGTCTTTCTGTTTTCTTGGGCAGAGCTCCTCTATTCAAGCTACCATGCATACCAAAATGCAATTAACGGTTTATATTGTCTCTTTGCAAGCATGACAAATGACCATTTTGTAAGACTAGCTGTCACACACTGCATGCTCCTTGGGGCTCATACATGTTCATCTAGACAACTGGATTTTCACAGCTCTCTTTGATCTTTCCTTCAGAACATAAGGATGTGTTAATGAGATACTGAAATATGTATAAATAAAACAAATAATATCAAAGGCAGTTAAAAACAGAATTAATTGAAGAAGAGGTTTTTGCTATGAAGGCAGTTCCAATCCTACTGAGAGAGAAAGAGAAAAAAGGAAGAAATCAGTATTAGGTTATGTAACATTATTATTCTTTCAATCTAAAATTGAGAAAAAGGATGGTAGCACTTTGGGAGGTATAGCTATTACTGGTAAATCTTCAAAAATTCACTTTGAGTAAGTTCAGTTACTTTGTAAAGATAAGAAAAGGTTGAGTATACTATCAGATACAGCATGCTCTGCTTTCTAAAAGCAGCCACCCTTTGCAAATTTTAATTTATCTTCTTCTGCAATTGCACCAATATATAACACGTATATTTATTTACTTGTTGCCCTACAAATAAGTAAAAGGGAAGGAAGGAAGGAAGGAAGGAAGGAAGGAAGGAAGGAAGGAAGGAAGGAAGGAAGGAAGGAAGGAAGGAAGGAAGGAAATATCTTCTTAAAATATTCTTTAAAGATTCTTGGCCACCTAAATACTGTATGTGGAAATCAGTAAACTTTACATTGTAATGAAAAACTTGAGCTAATGTACTACCTTCTCAAACTCAGCCAAAAACTGTAGGAGCATGCCAATCACTATCCTGTCACTACTACTTCTGTTCTGATTCACTGCCAAAAATGGGCTGGTCTGATTTTGCACATGAGTTGATTCCTCTATTTCTTTCCTTTTCTTATGTAAGACGGCAGCAGGAAAAAAGCTAACAATCATCTTCTATCTCAGAGACAATAAACAAGTTTTGCCCAAGATGCTTTGCAAGTGGCTAGAAATCGGGACCCAGTAGAGGACTCTGCTAATACCTGACAAAAAGCAAATAATTGATTGAAAAGGGACTAAATGATAAGGAACAGCAGGTAGTCCATGAAAGTAACGTGGACTTAATTTGTGTTACTTAGGGATAAGGATGTAATGCATAATATCATGTTACTTCATTGCTTAGTAATAGCAATGGTGGCACCTCCCATTGCAGTTGTTAAAGGAGGATGAAGGATAGTTAAAGGAAAGGAGAGAGAAAAGGAGGTAGGGTGAAGAACAATGAGAAAGGAAGGGAGGGAGGGAAGAAATATGTCCTGTTCCCAATCACACACACACACACACACACACACACACACACACACACACACACAACACAGAGGATTAAAGGGATTACTGAGGCTTTCCAAGCTGTCCCAAGAGTCTTCCCAGAAAATTTCCAGTTTAGTTCCAAAATGACTCCAGTATGAATCCACAAAGCTTGAGTAGTCCACAAAACAGGAATAAAGTAGAGGCAAGGCGAGGTACATACACACCAAGATCCACCAAGATCTGGGGTATGTAGTACAGGATTCAAGGCAAAAACAAGTCTGAGAAGCAGATCCAAGAGTCATGAATTTAGAGTCTATGTCCATGGTCTGGGTCAGGAAACTGACAAACACTAAAGAATCATAGAACTGCAATGGATCTGTTATTCTCAAAATCATTTCCCTCCACCCACTGTACTAAATAGCCACTGCCTGGGGTAGTTAATCAAGAGGGCTGAGGCTACCACCTCACAAATAGTTAAGTTGCTCCTACATCTTCTCCATACATTCTCAGATAAGGCAGGGAGGCAGTTTCTCCAAATCCTTGGGAATGTCCTGCTGTAACTGTGTCTGGACCACCCCATCCTTAACCAGCTGAGTAGTTTCTTCCCCTACTCCATTATGCATGGCCTTGCCAATTCTGACTCAGAGCCACCAGCCACCTCCAGATGTGCTGCCACCTCCCTGCCACCAATGTGTCTGGGACTGGTTCACTCTCTTCCAAGGTGGTGTCCAGAGAGACATCCAGTATAACATCCAGGGAGATCATAACAGAAGGAAGGAAGAAAATGGAAGGAATAGGGAAAAAGGGAGAAATGGAAGGAACAAGGTTTCTGATGCTTTATGCCTGTTTTCCACAAGGAAACTCAATGGAGAAGCCAGCAGAAAATCAGAAGTCACTCCTGCTCCTACTCAAATGCAAGCATGCATTTCTTCTGGAACCAGACTCACTCATATTTTCTCTGTCTGAAATAGACAGCAGCCTTTTTCACCTGCTTTGTACTTTCCATGTTTGTAAAACCATATTTTAATTTCTAATTGTAAATTAGATTTTGATTTGCAGATGGTAGCAATCAGAATAACTTAAGGTTCAGAGTGGGGTTCACAAGCCCAACTAGTATTGATTATGGTAATTGCCTTAAAGATACTGCTTCTGAACCAGTCTGCTGTTGCTGGAACACGTGAGAGTCCATATGGTATCCACATTGAATGTCAATGAGTAAATTATAATGTTGGCTGTGAATGTGAATGCAAAATTAGCTAGGATGCTTTGATCTGCATTTTCTTTTTTTGCAGCCAATGATAATCACACAGACATGAAAGAAAGGAGGAGTTCTTTGATTTTCTTTGAATGTTGCTGCAACTGATGATGATGAATTGCCCTTATATATATTTAAAAAGCACATTGGTTCCTAGCCTGCTGTTACTCTTTACTATGTATGCAGGAATCTTCATCAAGCATCCTTATCATTTGTTTATTGACTTTTTTTACATTTGTTTCAATCCAGATTTGTATATTTTAGAATATCACAACTCTATATCAGATATATCAGTTAAATATATTTATATTTTAACTGACCAGAAAATTTGCAATGCTTAATTTTCATAGCCTTAATTTTCAAAGGTCCACATAACATTAAAATAAGGGATGAAAAAGGACAAATTAGCTTAGTCTGGTTACAAAGATTTAAGTATTCCATGTTAGATTTGTTTGGGCTTGACTCCCCCGTCTACCAAAAAAATCTTCACATCATTGAGAATATCTGATTCCCATGATTTTCATCAAAGTGATGATGCAGATTCCTTGCCTAAACACTTTACATTGGCTACTATCTCCTTATAGCCTCTTCTATGCATCCTCCTCTGTCCCTCACAGGATCCTTTTCCAGATTTGGCCAGGACTGGAGGAAAGTACAAGAGCACCGGAAGTCCTGGAAGAAGTGGTTGAGGATGAAAGCCAAGCAGGAATGAAGCCACATATTCATTTTCATTTTTTTCCTGAAGCAGTTTTGAGATAGCATTTTGCTCAAAACTTTGTTGAAGGAAAGCATCACTTTGCATATTTTCACAGCTCTACCAAGGGTTTTTTGAGTTAAGTTTAAAAAAAATATACTGTATATTTTAAATGGTATAGTACACATTTTAGTCCATATTTTTTTCAAATACGTGTAGTTCTATTAGCAGTTATGTGTATTACATAAGATTTATAGATCATTTGTATTATAATGTGCATTTTGTGTATGAATCAATAGCATATCTGCATTTTACAGACTTTTAATGAGCATATATCAGGGGTGAAATTCAGCAGGTTCTGATAGGTTCTGGAGAACCAGTAGCAGAAATTTTGAGTAGTTTGGAGAACCGGCAAATACCACCTCTGACTGGCCCCAGAATGGATTGAGAATGGAGATTTTGCAATATCCTTCTCCCAGGAGTCGGGAGGAATGTGGATTTTGCAGTAACCATGCCCTGGAGTGGGGTGAGAATGGAGATTTTGCAGTATCCTTCCCCTGCCATGCCTATCAAGCCACCATCACAGAACCAGTAGTAAAAAAACATCAATTTCACCACTGGTATATACAGTTCTTACAGTTAAACTATATTGCCAAGTATGAATTTCCAGCAATAACTAAAGTCTGGAGTATGCATTTTAAAGAATGTGCATTTTTTAATTGTATAGTTTGATGGTCAGTTTGGTGTAGTAGTTAAGACTGTAAGTTCTAGTCTCACCTTAGGCACAAAACCAGCTAGGTAATCTTGGTACAGTCACTGAAGGCAATAGCAAACTACTTCTGAAATATTTTGTCAAAAAAAAATGCAGGGACTTGTTGAGGCAGTCCCCAAATGTCAGGCATGATTGAATTGAAAGGGTAAAAAATCCTTTCAATCTTAATTACAATTTAAGATGTCAATATTATAGCATAGCATTATTTGGTTCTTTCTTTCAAGGTTGAAACATTGAAAAAAATGCTAGTTGTTGAAAAAAAGCTAATTAATTATTGATGATTAATAAGTAGAGATTTTAGTACTTTATAGACTGTTCTAGACTACCATTGAATGTATATTCGTTAACATAGAATTTACTATGATACTAATAGTGAAATTATAACCTTAGTTAGGATAAATAACCAGGCCATTAAAAAGTTAATGTATACTTTTGGTGATTGATAAGTAGAAATGTTAACATCTCTTAGATTGTCTTAGATGCTTAAAGTTTATTTTCTTAGCACATAATTAACTAATTTGGGATTGAGGGAAAAGACCTATAAATCTTATTAATAAATCATTGTTTAAAGATGGCTATAAAGGTATAATATTGTGTAGGCCTATGGAGAGGAGAGGTGAGATAAACAGTAAATAACTTTTAGTCAACTACAATAATAACAAAGAAATGTTAATGGATAATATCTAATGATATATACAGGTGTGTTATGGGGGGGAACTGCTTAGATATCCTACTTAACTGAAGTTGTTTTAGAATATGTCATAAAGGTGTAATGTTATTGGAGATCTATTGAAACTGTAAATGAATGCCAGTAGGTGGTTGTGTCTTTAAATATAAATGATTCTGAATAAAAACATGTTTAAATAATGGTAATTAAATGAGAATTTAATTACAGAGATAGTAAAATTACACAATTTTTCTTTCTTGACTTAAAATGTACAACTCGATTTGAAGGAAGTATATGTATGGATGGTGGAAGAAACACACAGAATATATTTGTAACCAATCGATATGCTTTCTACAAGATGTAACGAAAGATGATTCTTTTTTTGTGTTTTTGTTTAACTAAAACAATAAAAAAAATTCAAAGAAAAAAAGAAAAGCAATTTCGGGAAGGTCCTTTGCTATCAGGCAGGTTCTAGGACACCTGCTGCCACCAAAGGACCTTCCTGGAGTTGCTTTTTTGAGCAATGGGGAGACAGAAGGGACAAAATATCATCCATTTTCCCTGTGCTCAGAAAAGCAACTTCGGGAAGGTCCTTTGATGGCAGTAGGCGTCCTAGAACCTGCCTGCTAGCAAAGGACCTTCCCGAAGTTGCTTTTCTGAGCACGGGGAAAACAGAAAGTATTTTGTCCCTTCTGTCTCCCTGTTGCTCAGAAAAGCAACTTCGGGAAGGTCCTTTGCTAGCAGGCAGGTTCTAGGATGCCTGCCGCCACCAAATGACCTTCCCGGAGTTGCTTTTCTGAGCAACGGGGAGACAGAATGGACAAAATACCATCCGTTTTCCCCATGCTCAGAAAAGCAACTCCGGGAAGGTCCTTTGGTGGCGGCAGGCATCATAGAACCTGCCTGCTAACAAAGGACTTAACCGGGCTTCCGCGCAAACTACCGCTCATTGCCCTGTGCTCAGAAAGCAAGTCCAGGCCCAACCTCATAAAGTGGCGAGGAAAGATCCACGTTTAAAGATAGGACCCTTAACCGCCACCGAGGCCTGCCATTCGAAGAAGCGGGCAGAGGAAGCAATTGCTCCTTGTTCCAGGTCAGTTTAGCTGCAGTGATACCGTTTCACGCCTGTTAGGCTTTCGCCAGGCTCCTTTTTGGTGATAAATCTACCCCCCTTCTCTTTTCAAGACTGCGGAGTTGACTGGTTTCCACGGGTCTAACGCGGAGGGGGAAGTGGCTTGGAAGGATTTTCCCCATAGGGTTTGGCGGAAAATGTCACGGAACAAGGGTTTTGTAAAACAGGGAGTTTTCCATTAAGGCTCCACCGTATTCCCACATTCTATATCTGGATGGTTCACCGGTTTGCTCCTTGCCTTGATCGGGGTGTGTAGTGTACACGCAGTGGGCGAAAGGAGTGAGGGAGGGAGGGATATTGGACAGGAAAGTCCATTGGAGTTGGCCGGCTAATAAATTCAAATAGGTAAATAATTAAAAAAGAAACTTTGGGGGCTACAGGACTTGGGATCCTGGGTCAATCTACAGATTGCAAATAGTGTTTCAGGTACCCCAAATTGGGGTTTATATTACTCAACTGGAATCCAATCAACCCTATTGTGGTTTAATGGGACATATGAAAACCAGGACTAATGCTAAGATTGTTTATCTCTTGAGTGACTTGTGCTCCTGCAAGAGATCAGAATCTTTTGCAAATTCAGAATGTTAAAAGAGTTTTTATCAAAAGGAACCTATATGTACTTGCAAGTAAAATAAAAGCCAGATTATATGCAAAGACAACATCCCCACCAAAAAAATTAAAAAACTAATGGTCACATGGCCGGCAATCCACTCCCACAAAGGAGGTCACACCCACAGAGTAGGTTCCAAAATTTTTTGAAACCCACCACTGCGTCCAACCCTTCCTCAGCCCACATTGAATAGTTATAGTCTCTCTTTTTGTTTTCAGGAATCAACACTTGAAGGGAAGACTAAAAAGGGCTGAACGAATCTACCAGTCATACTTCCTTATCTTATGTCACATTAAAATGAGAAGGACAACCAGTCACTGGACTCATTACTGTAACAGAATACAGCTTAGCAGTCAGAACAACAGATGTTAATCTAGTTAATAGCCTGTAAAAAGCACTAAAAATAATTATTGCATCCTTAATTTGCAAGTTTGATTATAAAGTTGACTGTATCATATTTAATCCTAAAACCTTCCTTGGTGGGAAAGGTTAATTAAAATATTGCTTTACTGTGTGAGATCACTAACCTTTGAATTCCTTCATAAATTCCAAATTTGTATATTTTCTTTAAGACAAAGCACCTGCTTTCTTTGATCTATCTCTTGACATTATAAATCAAAGGCATACATGTCCATGATGATTTAATGACCTGCCTCAATACCTTTCAGTATTGCAAGGAACTTTCTTAAAGTTTTAAGCTAGAAAGGGATGTTTCTGCTATATTGGAATGATTTAGAGAAAGGTAATTTATGAGGTATTACAGAGTAGATGTACACTAAGGCCCATCATACATTTAGTTACATTAAAAATGTTTTAAATATAATTTCCCTCTGGGTTATGTGTCAAAGAAATTTGCCAGTTTTCCTGCTATAGTCTTGTTCCAATAACTGTTGGAAGGACTAAATGCAATCAAATATGTTGGCGAATGCATAACGTCTTTAAAATATCTCATTTCTAAGATATCTATTTGTAGAAGTGCCTTCCTCATCTCCCCCAACACACCATTACTTGAATACCTTAATCAGTACCTGGAACTGAATTGAAAATATTTATTTTCTTGACAAAATATCTTTGTCTTTCTTCCTTCTTCCAATTCTGGCTTTGGTGCAGTGGTGGATTTCAAAATTTTTTGGAATTTCTTCTGTAGGTGTGGCCTGCTTTGTGGGAGTGGCTTGGCAGTCATGTGACCAGGTGGGAGTGGCTTGGCAGTCATGTGACCAGGTGGGAGTGGCTTGGCAGTCATAAGACTGGGTGGGAGCGGCAACACGATGTCACTGAATTCTTTGCCCCAATGGATGATCTACAAAAAGATATAAAAAAAGGAAAATTATTATTTTGTGTGCTTACTACTTAAATAAGATTAAAATAAGTACACAAAACAATAAAAGAGCTACTTACAGAAGAAAGATGACTGTCCTTGCCAGTCTTGAATATCACTGACCCCAATGAATGGCCTGCACAAAGAAGAGATACGGAAATGAACTCTTTCATTGCATGTACTGCATTAAGATGAAACCAGGACACAAAATAATAGAAAAGGAAGATTATTGTCCCTTTTTGTGTTGAAATCACCCATTGACCATCTTGCTCCAATGAATGGCCTGCACAAAGAGATACAGAAAGGAAGACTTTAATTGATTGTACTACTATATTAAGGATGAAACCAGCACACAAAGTAATAAAACAGCTACTTACATATATTCCTCAGTTCAAAAAACAGGAATATATGAATTAGGTTCAGGACTTAGGACAGACCAAGTAGCTATTCAAGAGTTAGTGATGTTATGGTTAGAAGTAATGGTAAAGCAAGATATGGATTTAAAACCAGTAATATTTGGTTGGGCATTTCAAAAGGAATACAATACATATTTAATTTTACACATGTTAACAGCTGCTAGAATTGTGTTTGCATAACAGTGGAAAAACAAAGATATGAAAATGAATAAATATTAGAATGTGCAGGAATGAATAAATTGACAATTAAAATCAAGAAGGCTTCAAATACTTTTTCACTTGAGATTTGTTTTATCAATTGCTAACTAACAGAAACAGCAATTACAAATCTAAAAGTATGAAAGAAAACACCAATTATGTAAGGAAAGGTCACTAAAATGTATAAGGAAATATTATTAGTACTTGATCATTATTAATGTGTAGATAACCGCAGGACATGACAAACCCACGCACACAAACTATGACAGTGCCAGGAAAACACCAAAAAATAACAATTTCCCCCCAAAAGCCTGCAGATGAAACCAGTTTTTTTCCATAACCCTAAGGACAGGAAAGACAAACCCACTGGAATAAAAACCATCAAGGCATTGTGGGAAATTATAAAGGAGAGTGCCAGGAAGCTCACAGAATCAGCAACCACCTCACAATTACCTAAACAACCAGGTAACCACAGAAACACACAAAATCTGGCAAAGCTGCCTTGCACCAACATGGCCCGCCCATAGAAAAGCAGGCATTTTGAGACACATAAACCATTCACCAACCTGCACACTTAAAAGCAACGTATTGCCTCCTACCACCCACCACCCCCTTTCGTTCATGCGGCATATGCCAGCTTGTGGCTTTCATGAGGGAAGGCCGGAAGGGAAAGCCAGAGAGAAGGCCAGAAGGTCCTCCATTGTGAAAGGCACGAGCTGGCATACGCTTGCCTCCCACTGCTGCCCATCCCCTTTCATCCATGCAGTATATGCCAGCTCGCACCTTTAGCGAGGGGAGGCTGGAAGGAAAAGTCAGAAGGGGGGCCAGAAGCTCTTCCATCATGAAAGGCATGAGCTGGTGTATACTAGCCTCCCTCCCACCACTATTGCCCACCCCTTTTGACTACAGGCTACCATATGCTTGGTTCCCACTGCCGCTGCCTTGCCCCTTTCAGCCACATGGCATACGCCAGCTTGCGGCTTTCGCGGGGGAAGGCCTTCAGGCCTTCCCTCACAAAAGCCGTGAATTGGCATACGCTAACCTCCTGCCACCACCCACCCCCTTTTGTCCATGCGGCATATACCAGCTCACAGCTTTCACGAGGGAAGGCTGGAAGGGAAGGCCAGAAGGAAGGCCAGAAGGTCTTTCCTCGTGAAAGCCTCAAGCTGGCATATGCTAGCCTTCCTCCTGCCCCCCCCCACTGCCTCACCCCTTTCTGCCACTGGATGGCATATACTAGATTTCTGCTGCCAAACCCCTTTCGGCCATGTGGTATACGCCAGCTCGTGGCTTTTGTGAAGGAAGGCTTTCAGGCCTTCCCATGTAAAATCTGCAAGCTGGCATACACTAGCCTCCCACTGCCACCCCCCCCACCTCATTTCCGCCACACAGCATGTGCAAGCCATGAGCTGGTTTACACTAGTCTCCCATTGACCCCTACCCCCTTTGGTCTATGCAGCGTATGCCAGCTTGTGGCTTTCACGAGGGAAGGCTAGAAGGAAAGGCCAGAAGGAAGGCTGGAAGGTCTCCCCTCATGAAAGGCATGATCTGGTTTATGCTAGCCTCCCTCCCGCCACCCCTTTCGGCCACAGGCTGGCATATACTAGATTCCCACCATGCCGCCTCACACCTTTCGGCCAAGTGGCATACACCAGCCTTCCTTCTGGCCTTCCCTTCCGGCCTTCCCTCATAAAAGCCGCGAGCTGGCATATACTAGCCTCCCTCCCTCCCGCCACCCCTGTTGCTGTCCACACACTTTCGGCCACACAGCTTACTCCAGCTCGTGGCTTTTGTGAAGGAAGTCCTTCAGGCCTTTCATTGGAAAAGCTGCGAGCTGGCATATACTGTTCTCTCTCCCGCCACCGTCGCTGCCACCCCCCTTTTGTCCACACAGCGTACACCAGTTCGTGGCTTTCATGAGAGAAGGCCTTCAGGCTTTTCCTCGCGAAAGCCGTGAGCTGGCATACGCTAGCCTCCCGCCACCGCTGCCGCCACCCACCTCCTTTCCTCCCCATGGTATGTGAAAGCCATGAGCTGGTGTACGCTAGTCTCCCACTGCCCCCCTCACACTTAGTTCCTTATCTGAGTGAATCAACAAGCTGCTGTAAGGCGAAGCGAAATGACCTCTCAGTGGAACCTCTTCTAGCCAGTACGGTAGATTTGAGAAACCTCTACTGAACCAGTTAGAACTGGCAGGAACCCACCTCTGCTTCGGTGGCTTCACATAGTCCTACGTTGAATTCTATTAAAATTTGCACTTCAAAGTCAAACAGAATTGCTAATTAAAGGTAAATGTCACATTGTTGTAGGAATTATTATTAATAAACATTTGTATTAAGGTGTTTTTTTGTTATGAGTATTCTATCAGAGTTTAAATGCACTGTGGCTTATGTTGCCTGAAAACAAGAATGACAGATTAATCTATCTTTCTTACAATTACATGATGGTCCTTCAAGCCACATCATTGCAAGGGCAGAAGAAAATGCTGTATAATAAATGTTCATTTCTCAGTGTCAGATCATTTTTTCAAATAATGCCAGCACTTAAGTCCTATCTTAAATTTAAGCTACTTATTGTAGTGGAAATCAGAAAAATTCAACACTCACTTTTATGGTTTGACTATAGTAAATCCTTCAGTTAATAGACAAATTAGGAAACAGAATATTCAGTTAAAACCAAAATAATGAATCAAATATTTCAAGCTTCCAACATTCATGCCTTCAAAAAACCTTATTATATGCTGCCTGGGATTTGACAGACCAATAAAATTTATTACATCACTGACAATCTTATTTTTGAGGTTCTTCCATTTCTTTTAACCACATCTTTTTCTGTTATTCTATCATGATATGGAGAATCACATTGTCTTAAACCACTGCATCATTACCAGCTTTTGGTAGATTCTGTAGTAGTCATTGACTTAAGAACCCATATCATAATGCAGGTTATATTTCACCAGCCATTTTTTCAAACAGACATTTTGACTATTTTCCAAGTCACTACAGTATTGAAGTAGGCTTCAGTTATGAATGCCCATTTGTGTTCTTTCTTTATCATATTAATCTTCTGGCACAACTATCACATCTCTTGATCACTTCTTCTTATAAGGTATTTTAGATGTCTGAGTATCCCCTAGTCCATAGGCTAAATGGTTGTTGCATTTTTTTTTAGAAAAACCAAACACTTTTCACCTTTCATACCCCAAACTCCCCCCCCCCCGCCCCAATCCCAGTGTATAAATAAAGTCATTGGTCAGATTTAGGAAAGTTTTCTTTTTACACTTTCAGTTTGTATTTTCAGCATTAATTTTTATATATTTCTATATATTTTAGCACAAAGGATTCATGAATCAGTACTGAAAAAAGTTGATGTAAATCAGGACTTCTGTCCATTACAATTTACTGTATGTCTGGTGGTAGATATACAATGTATTTTGGTACTCTTGACATGATTTACCAAAAATAACTACTGTTAATCTGTGCAATTTGTTTGTGTCTACACAAACTAATACTAAAATCTGATCTTTGCTGTATTTTTATCCTGCTGTTGAGGGTTTTATTTAATTTCTAAAGGCTTGAGTACTCTTGGAAACTAAACACTAGGAACCCCTGACTTGTGAGCCGCCCTGAGTCCCCTCAGGGAAAAGGGCGGCATATAAATAAAGGAACTAAGAACTAACTAAGAACTAAGTCTCATCAGTATTGCAAATTTGTGACAGTAAGAGGCCTTCATTCTCAATTAGCTAAGTAAACTTTTCTTAAAAACCTCTTTTGCTTTGGTGTTTTGAATACCTCACTACAAGTTTGCTTATAGCAATATAGCAATAGCAGTAGACTTATATACCGGTTCATAGGGCTTTCAGCCCTCTCTAAGCGGTTTACAGAGAGTCAGCATATTGCCCCCAACAATCTGGGTCCTCATTTTACCCACCTCGGAAGGATGGAAGGCTGAGTCAACCCTGAGCCGGTGAGATTTGAACCGCTGAACTGCTGATCTAGCAGTAGCCTGCAGTGCTGCATTTAACCACTGGGCCACCTTGGCTTATGATTCATTGCCTTTATAAAATTGTCAAAGTCACCTATCATAGGCTTTGAAACTTATTTTCTTGTGGGTTTTTTTTATTGGATTAGCTCCTTATCTTACTCTGCACATATAAATACTGTACAAAGCATTGTATATCATTTCATCACCAATTCATCAAGGGCTACTTCCTTCGATTTCATTTTAGTTTGCCTAAATTTTAGCATTTTTACTGATAGCATTTACATCATATGGCAATAATTCTTGAGCGTATATTTTTCTCTATAATTATCTTATCTAGCTTGTTTTTTAATAGAGTACTTGTCACAAATATATTGTAATTTCTTTAACCAACTCTAGTTAACTTTACATTCAGATCAACTCTTTTTTTCTTTTTCATTTGATTGATTAGCAATATCAATATCAATAGCACTTAGACTTAATATACTGCTTCACAGTGCTTTTTACAACCCTCTGTAAGTGGTTTACGGAGTCAGCCTATTGCCCCAAGAATCTGGGTCCTCATTTTTCTGACCTCAAAATGATAGAAGGCTGAATCAACTTTGAGCCTCCTGAGATTTGAAGTGCCAAATTGCAGGCAATCAGCAGTGAGCAGAATTAACCTGCAGTACTGCATTTTAACCACTGCACAACCACAGTTCTGTTTTTGTTTAAACACATAATTTCTAATATGTTTACAAAATCTCAAAAAATACCAATTCATACAGCTGTACGTGAATGTGCTGAGATTCTATGTTGCTGCATACACCAAAAGATATAAAGTTTAGGCATACACAAAAGCAGCAATCATTGCTTTGGCTGTTTAACCAACCATTGGACTGTTAGAAGAAATGCCCTGGATTCAGCTCCAAGTGGGGAAAAAGACACTGGAGACATGGAAGCTGCTTGGAAAGATGGTTTAATAGTGGACAGGACCACATGGCTTGAATCCTGAACAAAAAAGGTGATCACATGCTTCAATGTTGGGTGAAAAAGAAGAGGAGAGAGCAAGATGCTGAAAGCTTTGATATTGAGCTTGTATTCTGATTGGTTGTCTGACTCCCATGGGGCTATGCAGGAGCAACTCTTTAGGTTCTGCTTTGAGTTCAAGTTTGGTTGAGCATTGCTTCTTTCCAGGTGCCCTGTGGTAAGATGGGTAAAGAGCTAATGATATCATGCCTTAATCCCATCATCCTGGAGCTGAAGGAGAGAACTCTTTGTTATGTTGAGTAGACTGACTTGGGCATTTTAATGGGCCATTAAGGAAAGTGGGAGCTATGAGTGGGAGCTGCCTAGAAACATGTTTCTACATTTCTTATCCAGGGAAATATAATATACTGCCTTTTCAATATTTCCTAGGATATTTCATTTTTTTAGGAGAGGGGTGGGTGCTAACTTCCTACAATCCCTACTTTTTTAACATGCAAGTGGACACACACGTTCTTGGCAAAAGATTAAAATTGGTCAGATCAGGGAGATTTAATTTTTTTTCTGATGCAAAGAGAAGGCATTGAGAGAGGTAGTAGAAGGCTGGCAGCAGAAGTGGCTCCCAGAGCGAACTTTCAACCATGAAGGTCTAGCAGCCAGGGAAAAATTTTGGAAAGAAATTTACAATATCCAATTTTCTATGCCAATTATATTCAGATGTTTGATATCACTTTCTTTGAGCTTCCAGACAGGTTACAAGCAAGCAAAAGTCCCAAAATTCTTCACAGCTATGCCTTTCCTTTAAATTACAGGCTGCTCATTTCAAGGGTTGTTTCTTGAACCTGCCCTAGCTCTTATTTTAGGAGGCCAAATTGAGTTTAGCCAGTGTGCAATCCAAGCTATTTAGTATTTTTAAAATTACACACAATGAGCCCTGGGACTCCTAGTCATGAAACCATCAGTGCAACATATCCTGCTTTACTGGGCAAAAGGGCAGCATCATTTGTGAGTCAGTCAGGGTTTGGGTTTTGATTATTCTTTCTGCTAGCAATTCAAGTGGGGGAATTGCCTGAGGGGAATTGACCCTTCCCCATGGGATTAACAGGAAGCTAGGTCTTTAGTGCCACAGAGCAGAAATCAACTTAGGAGAAACCGTTTGGAGGTAAGTGGAGGAGATAGTTTCAATCTAATTTTGAATGGGGTCTCTCTCTCTCTGTCTCTCTTTCTCCCTCCCTCCCTCCCCCTTCCCTCCCTCCCCCCTCTCTCTCTGTGTAGCTGCTTCTACAATACAGAAAATACAGACATTTTGGAGAAATTTGCCTCCCATTAGACAGAAATCTAAGGTGTTCAGAATTTGCTGTGCTAGCCACTCTCACATACAATTCTTATATAAATACATTAAACTGATTACAATACAAATGAGGCAAGAAAGAAAACCTTACAATCAATTTCCACCTCCCCTATAGTCTTTACAGCTGTCTTCTGGAGATTGAAAAGAGTCTTTCAGTCTTTACTTGTCCATCTCAGGATCCTTTCTTTCATAACTGCTTGATGGCATAAGGCTTGTCTTGCTGATAGAGTGGTCAGTCAGGCTTGGGAAGGTCTGTTCCACTTTGATTGCTGTGATGGCTTTCTAGTGGAGGGCTTGATTCAAACCCAATTCTTAGCTCAGTGAATGGAAGATCTCCTCTGGAGGGATCTGTATCCAGGTGCTCTTCTCATCTGTGTAGGACTGAGAGACATGAGAACAAGGGTCCCCTTGCCCCACAGAAAAGGCATTGTTGGAGGATTAGAGGTAAGGGGGGCAAGGGAGGTAGATAGCTTGCAGGCAGAGTTTCAAAAAAAACTACATCAGTATTGCTGTTACTAAAGAGATAAACAGGTAACAATATGTGGATATCACAGATGAGAAATGGGGTCTTGAGTCACATGCTTCAGGAAAGAGATGAAAAGAAGAAATCATTTAAACACATGCAGTTAATGCAAGGGTGAAACTTTTCTTGTAAATAAACTTAAAACATTCCCTCATAACCTTGGATTGGTACTTTAATGTACAGGGAAGGAAGGAAGAAAGAATAAATCTTTTTACTCTGTTTTTGTTGGCCAAGCAAACCTAAAATAAAGACTCTGCTCACACCACTTCAATCAGTTTTCTGGGCCCAACAAACTGATCAAAGGACATTTCTGCCAGTTTACTCTTTTCTTTCATTGAGCAGGACTTCTGCTACTGCAGTTGTTAAATTAGTATCATGGTTGTTAAGTGAGTCTGATTTCCCCATTGAGTTTGTTTGTCAGAAGGTCACAAAAGGTGATCACATGATTCCGGGACACTGCTACAGTCATAAATGTGATCACATATCAAGCATCCAAATGTAAATCATGTAACCATGGGGATGCTGCAATGGTCATAACTATGAAAAATTATCATAAATCACTTTTTTCAGTGCTGTTGTAACTTTGAACACTAAGCAAATTGTTGTAAGTTGAAGACTACCTGAAAGTCCTTAGCTGAAATTTAAAAATGATAGATGACATGTGACTTTAAAAAAAAATCTGATTTGTTTTAAAGTACTTGTTTTAAACTGCTGCATAAATTTATTTTGGATAGTTTATTCACTTTGTTGTATATTTAATAAATATACTCCTATATCCTTCTTAAATTTCCATGACTAAATACAAATGATTCAAATGAATTTTAGTTCAGGTTTCTAAAACTAGTATTGTCTGTCTATCATCCTAAGATAACAAAAGAAATAAAAATTCTGAAAGTTCAATTATTGTAATTTTGTCCACAATACATTACAAGAAAAAAAATGTCTGTAAAATGCCCATATGAATGAGCCAAACATTGTTTTTATATACTACTACAGACACTATTTGGAAATATTTGAAAACAATCTTACAGTGAATCATAGGAACAATAAGATGTGATGGGAATCTATAGACTAAAAATAATGAAATGCATGTTCCTTTACAATCAACATAATTACACCTCAATTATTACTGAAACTGAAAGAAATAGTTGCATGCACAATAAAATATCAAATATTGAGAATAAAAAGCACCCATTTTGAAAGCCATCTTAAAATAAATGGTGTGTTATCTCAGGCAGTGTTCCAATGTTGAGAAGTGGACAAGGCCATCCGAGCTGTAAGTGCCTCCACTTGTATTCTGGACCCGTGTCCCTCCTGGCTGGTGGCTAACAGCAGGGAGGTGACACATGGCTGGATCCAGGCGGTTGTCACCGCCTCTCTTCGGGAGGGGCACTTCCCCGCCGTACTCAAAACGGCGGTGGCGAGACCCCTCCTAAAGAAACCATCGTTAGATCCAGCCATCTTAAACAACTTTCGTCCTGTCTCCAACCTTCCCTTTATCGGGAAGGTTGTTGAGAAGGTGGTGGCCTTTCAGCTTCGACGGGCCTTGGAGGAAGCTAGCTATCTTGACCCCTTCCAGTCCGGCTTCAGACCTGGTTACAGCACAGAAACCGCTTTGGTCGCATTGACCGATGATCTCTGGAGGGCCAGAGATGGAGGCTATGCGTCCATCCTGGTTCTCCTTGACCTCTCAGCGGCTTTCGATACCATCGACCATGGTATCCTTCTGCGACGACTGCGGGAGGTGGGAGTGGGAGGCACTGTTCTGCGGTGGTTCTCCTCCTACCTCTCGGACAGGTCGCAGTCGGTGTTAGTCGGGGGGCAGAGATCGTCCCTGAGGCCCCTAACATGTGGGGTACCCCAGGGTTCGGTCTTATCCCCCCTACTATTTAACATATACATGAAACCGCTGGGCGAGATCATTCGGAGGCACGGGATAAAATACCATCAATACGCGGACGATACGCAATTGTATCTGTCCGCCCCGTGCCAACTCAATGAAGCGGTGGACGTGATGAACCAGGGTCTGGAGGCCGTTAAGAACTGGATGAGTGCTAACAAACTGGTGCTCAACCCGGATAAAACCGAGTGGCTGTTGTGTTTCCCCCCCAATAATTTGGCTAATACACCAACGCTTAGGCTGGGGGGTCAAATTTTATACCCCTCAGATAGGGTCCGCAACTTAGGAGTCCTCCTGGATCCACAGCTGACTTTTGACCACCAGCTGTCAGCTGTGACCAGGGGGGCATTTGCCCAGGTTCGCCTGGTCCGCCAGTTGCGGCCCTACCTAGATCGGGGGGCCCTCACAACAGTCACTCGAGCCCTTGTGATCTCCAGACTGGAATACTGCAATGGGCTCTACATGGGGTTGCCCCTGAAGTGCATCCGGCGACTACAGCTAGTCCAGAATGCGGCCGCGCGAGTGATAGTGGGCGCACCTCGGTTCGCCCACGTTACACCTGTCCTCCGCGAGCTGCACTGGCTACCTGTTGGTCTCCGGGTGCGCTTCAGGATACTAATGACCACCTTTAAAGCACTCCATGGTAGTGGATCTGGGTACTTGAGAGACCGCCTTCTGCCGATTACCTCCCTAAATCGACCAATTAGATCGCACAGACTAGGCCTCCTCCGAATTCCATCAGCCAGTCAATGCCGACTGGCGACTACACGGAGGAGAGCCTTCTCTGCTGCTGCCCCGGCCCTATGGAACGAGCTCCCCATGGAGATCCGCACCCTCACCACGATCCAGACCTTCCGCGCAGCCCTCAAGATCTGGCTCTCCCAGCAGGCCTGGGAATAGGTTTCCAATCACCCGCCCGAGTGTTTGATTGCTGAATGAAAGTTGTGTTTTATTATTTTTCTTTTGTTCACCAATTGTTTTGTTTTGACCTTGCACCTCCCCTCCCCTGTGGTTGTAAGCCGCCCTGAGTCCCCTCAGGGAAAAGGGAGGCATATAAATCCCAATAAAACCAAAAACCAAACCAAAACCAAACGACTTGTATACAAGATGTAAAAATATACTAAGCAAGTTAATGGTTAATTATGTTTTTCTCTGTATATAGTTTGATGTTTCCATTCCAAAAATACACAATCTGGATTCTACTTAAAGATCTGGAGATTCATATGTTTGTAAGAGTGTGTAATTCAGTTTTCAGTATTCTTTGTCGGCTAGGTGTTTGGTTCTGGAGATGTGGGTCTTTGCTACAGAGTTGATCTGTGCAGGATGGGGATGGGATTGTGCATTTAAGTAGCGGTTGGTGTGTGTTTTTTTCTAGTAGATAGTGTGTCCTAGGGAGCCATTGGGTTTTTTTGTAGATTAGGACATCCAGAAAGGGAAGTTGGTTGTTTGCTTCTATTTCATAGTAAATTGTATTTTGGGGTATAGGCTGTTGAGATGTGTGAGGAGGCTTTCCAGTTTTTCTTTCCCATGTGGCCAGATTACAAAAGTGTCACCTACATATCTAAGCCAGAGTTTGGATTCAGATTTATCTAAGGGGTTAGTTTCAAAATATTCCATGTATAAGTTTGCGAAGATGAGTGAAAAGGGTGATCCCATGGGTGCTCCTTCTATCTGTTTGCATCTTTGTCCATTATGGATGAAGTATCTGTTGGTTAGGCAGTGGTTAGTCAGGTCCAGGATGTGCTTAGGGGGGTTGTATTTGTTCTGGATAGCTGTCAAGGCTTCTTTTATAGGCACTTGGGTGAAGAGGAATATGACATCGAAGCTCACGAGTAGGTCTCTGGGTTGTGGTTTTGTTTCTTTTTTGTTTCTATGAAGTTAAGTGAGTTTTGTACGTGTGAGGTGATGCATTTTGTGTAGGGTTGAAGTTGTTTGGTGAGGAATTTAGCAAGATTCTGTAGAGGTGAGCCTATGGAGCTGACTATGGAGCTGAGTGGTGTTCCTTCTTTGTGTATCGTGCGGAGGCCATAGAGCTTGGAGTATTTGGATGATTTTGCTCTTGGGATTATTCTTTGCTGGATCTATTCACTGATGGGAGAGGGTTTTATTTTGGATTTGGTGGTTTTTTTCCAGGTAGGTGGTGGGGACTGTGTTTAGAGGTTTGTAAACGAGGTCTTGGAGTAGGTTGGATAGTTTGGCTTGGTAGTCAGACATGTTCATCACCAATGTGGCATTACCTTTGTCTGCTAGGAGAATGATTATGTTGTTGTCTTTCCTCAAGTTGGTTAGTGCTTTTTGTTCTTCTTTCTGTAAGTTGCTTCTGGGTGGATTGCTGGAGCAGAGGATGTTGGTGACCAATTCTGATTTTATTGGCTTTATCTGAGTTGATTTTGGTGAAGGTAGCTTCAAGTACGCTTATGATGTTTTCAGTCGGGATGCATTTAGGGTTGAACTCTCTAGAAAGGACATTTCTGCTGTGGTGATGGTCCTGTCTGATATATTGTGTACAGTTTGTTTCATGAGTTTCTGTGGAGGGGGGGTTGGACTTCCGTTGTTTTTCTATTCTGTGGAGTTTGTTGGTGTGTGTGTTTGTCTTGTAGAAGGTTTCTGTTTCAGCTTTTCAGAGGGCTAGTTGTTTGGATTTGTCCCAGAGTGCTGGGTGGATTTTGTTGCTGAGTTTGAGGCGAAGAGTGAGTAGGTCCCGGTTGGTTTGGTCTAGAAGGAATCTTTTGCTGTGGAGTTCGTTTCTGATTAGGGCTAATTCAATTCTTTTCAGGATCCTTTCAGTGGCTGAGGTTTTAGAAAGGAATTTTAGTTGGAAGCATGTGGGGATCATGCTTTTGTCTCGGCAGTTGTGTAGGAATGTGATGTCACATAAGATGGTGGCTCTTAGGTCCTGGTGAGCAGGAGGGTTTCCTCCCCATAGAGGTAAGATATTTGTTTTTGTAGATTTTCATGAGTGTAGGTATCTGTTCTTGTTGTATTCAGGTCTTTTCCCATGTAAGATTGAGATTGTCTTGGCAATGTTTCGGCGAGGTCTCACTCGCCATCTTCAGGCTAATTTTTTCGTCTTCATGCTTGTGTGAGTAAAGCATGGTTGGAACTGCTGTCTCTCTATAAATCTTGGTGGGGGGGTGCGGTACCCACACACAAACACACACACACACATACATACAGAGTGAACAAAGACTAGAAGACAGTGTGGTTATTGATGTAGCAATGCGAAGTGACAATAATACCCGGCTTCGGAATATCCAACTGGGAAGCATATTATAGTGCAGCAATTATGACATGGGTGAAGGATTGGGTGACGTTGAGTGGAAGGCGCTTATTGGCTATAGAAGGACATGACCTCCACAGGGATGGCATGCCTCCTTCTGGCAAGAAAGAGATACCCCCCATAGGTATTTCATGGGACATTATATTCGGAAGATTTTGATGGGGGTGCGGGAAAAGATGAGGAAAAGGTAGGGTTCTGTGCTGGTTGGCACTGTTGGAGGCCTTAACGCATCCCAGTGTATTTAATTGGACAAGAAACATAATATATAAAGACATTATGACAGAAGATGGCAACATGAAAACAAAGATGGAATTAGAGCAGCAGGGCAGGAATCTGGAATGGTGGGAATATTTACAGATCAGAAATAGGTTTGAAAGTGAAAAGGAACGGTTTGGGATCTACCCAAACCTTCAGGAGTTGGATAAGATTTTGTTTGGCAGAGATAAGAAAATGTTATCGAAGATCTATCAATTTTTGACCTGTCAAGATGTTAAAGAAGAGATGGATAAAAGCCTTCTAATAGCATGGGAGAGAAATTTTGGCTATGAGATTGAAATGGGTAAATGTTGGGATCTATGGAGTAAGACTATTAAACTCACAATATCTACAGCGTTTAAAGAAAATATATACAAGATGGTTTGTAGATGGCATTTTCCCCCAACGAGGTTAGACAAAATGTTTCCTGGGTTATCCCCACTGTGTTGGAAATGTGGAAGAAGGGATGGCACATTCTACCATATTTGGTGGTCCTGTATTGAGGCCACGAAATACTGGAGAAGGATTCAAAACTGGCTAAGAGAGGTTACTGGGGCAAGTATGGAATGGAAACCCGAGACTTTTTTACTAAGCATAAAACCAGAAAACATGAGTAAATCTATATGGCATTTGAGCCTACATATAATTGTGGCCGCAAGAATAACCTATGTGCAATTTTGGAAATCTACTACCATACCATCGGAAGATGCCATAATTAAAAAGATTTATGAGTGTGCAGAAATGGACAGAATGATGGGTTGGCTGAGGGACAAAGGAGAAACGGAACATTATCTTAGCTGGAACCTATGGTATATGAGGGCGACAAAGAGAACAGCAGGGACTTAAAACTGGGAAAGTTAAATAGCAGCTGTTAATAATGGGAACTAAAAGTGAACGTGGGTATTGTAATAGATCCCTGAATTTTGTAACAAGATGGTGTTGGTTAGAGACTAAACAACAAGGAAGAAAAAAAATGTTGGGCTGTGAATGACTGTCATGGGGGTGGGGGCTGGGAGGGTTTGTATGTTTAAAGTTGTATTTGTATGTCTTATTAAAAAATGTCTAACCAATAAAGATTATTTTAAAAATAATATCACGAAAAGGGAATACAAGAAACTGGATAATCAGTGCCTGAATTAGGAACTTGAAAAGATGTGGAAAGTAAAGGCCAAAGTGGTCCCAGTAGTAGTAGGAGCACTTGGGGCTGAGACTTCTAAACTGTTCTCCGGTCTGATGGTTAAGGCATTGGATTAAAAACCATAAGACTGTGAGTTATAGTCCCATTTTAGGCATGAACCTGAGCTAGTCACTTTTTCTCTGTCCAACTTATCTCACAGGGTGTTGTTATGGTGAAATAGGAGGAGTAAGGAATATTTATGAAAATAATAAGGATGAGATAAAAATACTTCAGAGAGCCTCTGGGCCTCTATTGGAGTACCAGAGATTAAAGAAGATAATTACACCCATGGTATGAAGAGGGATTTTTTTTAAGTTTGAATACTTCTTTATCTTACTGCAAGATATGGCCCTTAGTTGCTTTTTATAAACAAATTCAACCCAATCTGTTAAAATGAGCTGCAGGTTTCTGAATCTACATCTGTAGTATAAGACAGGGCCAACTTGTTCAAATGTCTTTAATACTGTAACCCATTCCCTCTGTGGGTTGTTTCTGATTAACCATTTTTAACATGAGAATGTGAAATAAAGTTTGCCAGATGGAAAATATCCTTCAGAAAAGACCTTGTGATTTAAATAGGTGGCTGTCTTTGGATAAAAAGGAACACCATTAGCATCATTATGGGAAAGATGTGAAAAGAGAATCTTTGAAGATTCTCAAGAGTACTCAGAACTTCTGAAAGTCTAATTAAAGTGCGTCTTCTATATAAATGAAACTTCTACTTGTGCAGCCAACTATTTTTACATTACATAAAAGTATCATTATACTTTGGAAAAAATCATTTAGGAATCTGCTGAATTCTAGAGAGGTTATAAAAGAGGAATAGAAAAGCAACGGATGCTATTTATTGTCAAGATGCTGAAGGATGATTGGTGAGGAACATCAAGTGCTATAAATGATTGAGTAAGCTTGCTTTCACTGAAAAGGTGTGAAAAGCCCTTGAAAACAGCATGTGGGGGAGGAAATATCAACTATAACTTAGTTACCCATGGTTTATTCATTTCCCGTGTGCAATGAAGCTATTAATCTGAGATTGCCTGTTGAACATCCAGATTCTTCAAGCAGCAATAATTTCTTATATATTATATAAGAGTAATCTATAGAAAGCAAGTATGAACATGTATTCCAGATATGTCTTTGCTTAATATAAAATTATTGAATGAAAACTGGGGCTATTCTGTTTGAGCATATTCGACAAATACTAGAGTTCTCCCCCTTTCTTTATGAGTGAATCAATTATAAAAAAATAAGATTGGTATGTTCGGGCAGGAAACCATTTACTTTAGGTGGAAATTATTTTGTTTTATTTTAATATGGAAAACATACATTGTGAGTGAGGGGTAGCAAGAATGTGCTATACATGAAATGAATATCCCCTCCTCCACTGGAGTTTTGAAAGGGGGAGTTCTTCACATTCTGGCAGCTGAAGCACAAAGAATGCCTCTGTTTGCCAAGCAGTTGCAATCCTTAATAGTAGAGGCTGGAATCAACACGTTAAATTAGGCTTCCCTTAAGTGCAGAGATTATCAAGTTCATTGCCAAACAAAGAAGGTAGTGCAATATGGGGCATTGCAATAACTCTTTGTTAATGGGACTATTGTTAAGATTTGGCAAGAGTCCTAGAGTAAGATAATAAATTGGAAATAGCAGGGTGATTCTGAAAAAATAAAACCACACGTGAACCACACAGTTTGTTAAAACCATGGTGATGATGGTAGTGGTGGTGGTGGTGATGTGTATATGTATTTATTCAAAATTATTAAAACTAACAAGAATTAATGTTTAAAATAAAAAGGAATAAAAAAGAACTGCAACAAATGTGCAAAAAGAAAGAAAATAAATATAATTTGTTCAACGATATATAGTTTTACAGCAGTTATAATAAATATAAATTAAACTCAGCCTATTTTTCAACATTTTCTCTATCACATTTCTTTTCCAATTATCAATAATTTCATTTTTCCTCTATTTTACACAAAAAGACCTATTTTAAATCCAATCCCTCCTTGGTGACAACTCTAGGGATAAAATAGTGTCAATAGGCATCTTACATGGAAGGAAAAATTAAGTTATGGAAGGTTAATATCACCTTCACTAATTTGCAATCAGAAATAGCACTCAGGTTTAGCTTTTGTAGTTGAAATGCAAAGGAATACTTTCCAGGATCCCCTTAATTGAAATCAGACATCTATTACTGGCTGGAAACAACAGATAGCATTCTTGCAGGTAGCCCAATACATTAGCAGTCAAACTAGTCTTGTGAACCAAAATCCATTTTAAATTTCCTGGCTCAAATACACTTTAAGCAAGACTAGTTAATAGTGCAATTCAGTGTTTTTCAACCTTGGCAACTTTAAAATATATGGACTTAAACTCCCATAATTCCCAAGCTATCATGTTGATTGTCCAATTTTTCAGCCACAAAAGGAAATTTCATGTAGTAGAAGTAAAATAATCTTATTTTTTTCAAGTAGAAACATTTTCTAAGATTAAAGAAGATGAAGCAGAATTTATACAAACAGAATTTATACAAAAGGATTTAAACATTCCACATCATGGAAACTGCTTCAAACTTCATGTTTGTCATAAAACTTCTCTTCATGCTAGTGTTTAGTACCTGGATTATCTTTTGTAAGAAGCATTACATTCTTCTTATCACCTTCAATTACCTGCTTTTCTAATGAATTGCATATTTTGTTGGCTTTTACTATATTTATTTATTTTGCTAAATCCATCTTTATATTCTTTTCAGACAGGTTTTTCTCCATCAATTGATCTAATCTCCTGAGTTGGATTCCAATGCCATATCCCAGAGAAGGATTATTCTCCTCTATAAAATAATAAGTCCACTCCAATTCCTATTTGACAGATCTTCAAATATTTGAAGACTGCTTGTATATTTCATTTCAGTCATTTTTTCTAATGGATTAAAGACATCTATGTTCTTTAATTATTTCTTGAAAGTTTTCCTCTCTTTAATGAAACTTCAGCTTCTTATCTTCTCTGGATCACCTGAGTTAAGCATGATGGTTTAGGTTTAGGTTTATTAGATTTATATGCTGCCCTTCTCCCAAGGACTCAGGGCGGTGTACAACATTAAAAGAATCACATAATACAAAAGTTAAAAAAAATTAAATAGAATATCCCAAACCCAATTAAAATTGACAATGATATATTTTTTTTAAAAAAAAATGAATTAAAATTAACAGTGATCAATAATTTATTTTGTTTTGTTCAGGCCAGGCTGGCTTGCTGGAAAAGGGCAACTTTTTAGGGCGCGTCCTAAAAATGATGGTTTTGTTTGTCTGGTTATTTCCAGAAGACCTGATACTCTATTATTAAAGTTTTCTGATATTAGAGCTGAAATTAAGCTGAACATGCATGGAATATTCTTATTATTTTATTCAGTAGAACATTACAGTAAGACTACCAAACTTTCAGCAAAAGAAGATGTGTCCTCCTTTTGATCCCCATGTTCTCTTTCTGGCAGGCATAATCTTAAAATATTGTTCCCTTTTGGAGTAGAAGTTCCTAAGCACCTTTTATCCACAGTCCAGCACTTCCCTAATAAGTGTCAATGATGAATTAACAAACTCAATTAAGTGATCCTCATTAGTTGATCAATATTCTCCAGCTTGAAATCAACAAGACTGTAATCAGTTACAAAACTGGCAGTAGCACATTTCTATGATTTGCAGCAATCCTTCTGATACTACAAAAAATAATTTCATATACATGCAGGCCAAAGTATTTTTTTTTAAAAAAAAATCACTGATATTTTTCTTTTGGATGGCAAGAAAGTTAAACAGATTATATAGCCTCCTTTTCCTCTATATGTCATCCTTTCCAGTTATTCAGATATATATCTGGTAATACTCTATTATAGGCAATTCTGTCTTGTGAATATATGCAGTCACTGAGAACCTAAAATGAGTTCTTCCTGATCACTAGGGAACAGAAATATCTCAGTCAATCTGTGTTCAGCTGTTGTTCAGTAACTATTTTTAACTTTTATATACACAATTTTCTACAGGCAGTATGCCACCAGCCAAGTCAGCTTGCAACAGTTAATGAAGAAACTCAAATAATAATCATGATCAGAAATAATATGTACCTAAGGCAAAATGTGACAACGACGACAATGATGATGATAGACTAACAGAATAATAAAGTTGGAAGGGACCTTGGAGTTCTTCTAGTTCAACCTCCTGCATAAGTTGGAAACCTCTACCAGGGGTGTCAAACTGGTGGCCCATAGGCCGGATGTATCCAGATCCCCCACCAGCTGTATGAAAGGGGAAATGTTGCAAAATATCACATGATGGCAATATGATGTCACAAGTTTGATACCTTTCTGAACTAATGGCTGCCCAATATCTTTTTAAAAACCTCCCATGATGAAGCAGCTGTTGAAGGCAGGCCATTCCACTGATTAATTGTTCGCTATTCCTCCTTAGTTCTAGGTCGCTTCTTTCCTTGATCATTTATCATCTATTGATTCTTATCCTGCCTTCTAGTACTTTGGAAAATAGATTGTCACTTCTTCTTTTTGGCAGTCCAACAAATATTGGAACACGGCTATCATGTCATCCCTAGACTTTTTTTCACCAGATTAGGCATATTCAATTCCTACAATTCCTGCAACCATTGTTCGTATATTTTAGCGTCGAGTCCTATAATCTTCTTTGTTGCTCTTTTCTGCCCTCTTTCCAGAGTCTCAACATCTTTTTTTATTGTGGCGACCATAACTGAATGCAACATTTCAAGTGTGATCTTACCAAGATGTTATGAAGCAGTGCTAACACTTCATGTGATCTTGATTTTATCCCTTTGTTAATGCAGCTTAATATTGCAATGGCTTTTTGGTGGCATATATTTAAGTGGTTGTCTACTAGGATTCTAGAACCCTCTCACAGTTGCTTCTATTGAGCCAGGTTCCATTTATTCCCATCTTCCTATCTTCAAAAAAAGGGGGGGGGAACAGATTCAGGAAACTAAAGATGGATTAGCCTAACATTAATACCTGCAAAGTTCCTGGAAAAGATAAACAACAGATCTGCACAAATATAAAAGCAAGCAAAGTTATAACCAGAAGCCAACATGCATTTATCAAAAACAGATCATGGCAAATGAGTCTTATTCATTCTTTCAAAAAGTGATTAAATTAGTGAACCAGTGAAATGCAGTGGACATATTATACTTGGATTTCATAAGATTTGCCAAGTAGCCCAAACCTCCTTCTTAGTAAGTTACTGGTAGAAAAGTGTGGGACAGACAGCATCACCCCAGATGGATTTGTAATTGTCTGGCAAATGGGACTCAATGTGTAGTGCTTAATGGAACTACATCTATATGGAGGAAATTAAGCAGGGGAGTACTCCAAGATTGGGTTTTAGGCTGCTCAGTATTCTTCAATATCTTCATAAATGATTTAGATGAAGAAATAGAATGGAACACTGCAATTTTGCAGACAACACTAAAGCAGGAAAGATTAGCCAACAACAGGCTCGAAAGCCAGATGGATCTCAACAAACATGAACACTGGGTCCAATCCAACAAAATGAAATTCAGTGAAGAGAAAAGTAAGGTCTTATATTTAGGGGAAAAAATAAAATGTACAGATACATATTAGGTGAAACCTGATTCAGTAGTAGTAGTAACTGTGAGAGGGATCTTGGGAGTTCTAGTGGAATTCATTTATATATGCAATTTCATTTCCTAAGATTGCAAAATCAATGCAATCTAAGGATGCATTAGCAGAAGAATAGACTGAAAACCATATGAAGTACTAGTAGTGCTTTACAAAGACTTACAGTAGTAAGAACACATCTGGAATATTGCATCAGTTTTGGTCACCAAATTATAAAAATGTTAAGATTTGAAAAAGTGCAGGGAAGAGCAACATGGATAATTAGGGGACTAAAACAGATTATGAATGGTTGTAGGAATTGGTTATGGCTAGTCTAAAGAAAAGAAGGACTAGGAGAGATATGATAGCAGTTCCAATATTTGAAAGGTTTCCAAAAAGAAGAGGGAGTCAACCTATTTGCACCCAAAGGCCATGCAGGAAACAATGTATGTAAACTATTAAAAGAGAAATCTCTCTCTATCTTTTTCTATTTCTGCCTCTTTATCCCTCTACCTACCTACTTACCTACAAACACACACACTCTCTCTCTATTTCTCTCTCTCTCTCTATCCCTTTATCTACCTACCAATCTAACTACTCTCTCTCTCCCTACCTACCTACTTTATTTCTCTCTCTTTCTCTCCCTGTCTATCCCTCTACCTACCTACCTACCTACCTACCTACCTATTATTTCCCTCTTCAAAACTTTGGTGCATTTTATACTCTGGAGCATCTTATACTCTGAAAAATACAGCAGGTCTTGAAAGTACATTATATGAACCATTGATGAAAAGAAAGCATCAGATGACTTCCCTTGCTTCCTTATGAAAAGCAAAATATGGGCAACAATTACAAAAATTGTCAGAAGCCAACTATTACCTTTGACTGCTTTCAAGATGTCATTTATTTATCTTTTGTGCAACAGATTGCATCCTGCAAAAAGCAGCTTTCTCCTAAACAAAAAGAATAGCAACACAATTTGTTTTGCTTTTGATTAGGAATTATCAAAGCAGAAAGGATGAGTTTCGTCAGGCATAAAATAATGATTTACTTTTAAAGAGCAAAATCCCTTTTGAGATTGTGTTAGTTAATTAGCACTGGGCATACACATTTATTTGGATGATAATCAAACTCAGGCCAATAGGAAATGGAGGGGGATGCTACTCCAGCACAAGTAGCTGGCTGTGAGTGAATAGAAAGGAAAGAAGTACTCCCCTCTCCCATGGGACAAAAACAAGAGCGCGCTGGCATTTAGAAAGGGGATTCCCACACCTCTATTTTTTTCTTAAAGAAAACCTATTAAAACATGCATAAATAATTGTCCATTGTCATGCAATGAATAACAAACTAACTCAAATACCATTCTTCTTTTCATTTCCTTTGCCTTCTCTTGCATGTGCTTTATTTTCTTCTGACTGCTGGGCATGTGGATGATGCTTAATAATACCATGGTGTTTTTGTTCTTGGAACAGAAAAGGCATTTGTTGCTAGCTGCCTATCATGGGGGAGCCAGTTGTTTTCTTCTGGCATATGCAATAAAATTATATAGGGGAGAACTTATCTTTGATGTACCCAACTGCTGAGTTTAATCGCAGTCAGTGTTCCCAGGATTGTTTTTCCACCCCTCCTTCTCCATCTGGAAGCACAACTATTGAAATATTTGGCAAGATAACTAATAGCTAGAGATAGCTCTTGCCTGTTTCCTGAACAGTCTTCTTCTGATAACTTTTATTATCCCTTTGTCTTGTTTTTTTTCCAAAGATGATTCCGAGAAGGAAAAGGCCTTGGAGAATTTCTGATAATCAGGAAGACCAGTTTTACTGTATATTCATTGGTCACTTTGACCAGAAATTCAGGGAGTTGTGTTCTAGTGGACACCAAATCAAGGAAGATTGGAGTAGAAATGTTGTATAAGGCTTTACTGAATGTACAATATATTAATTTCTTCTAATTTTCTGATATACTGTATCTGCCTATTAGTTTTTGTTTTTTTTAATAAAAATTTTATTTTCAAACAAACACAAACACACAAAACATATAACATAAAAACCTCTTCAACTGCCTACAGTGTGTCGATTGGCTACAAGGTCTTTCTGTGTCCTTTCCATAGTCATCACTAGAGCTTTATCAAAAATCACATATTGTCAATCAAATATCTTCGTATATATTATTATTATACTTCATTTATTTGATTATCACTATTGTTTACCATTTTAAACAAAGTATTCTAAATATGTATACATTTATATTATAATGATTCATTATATTATCTTCAATATATCCAATAATAAAGAATTTTTATATCCTATTCTGTCATTCTATTATTTTAGCATTGATAACATTCTCTAATAATTTTCAATTCCATGTTTTTTTCCATTATTAGTATCATCAATCTAATATATGTATACAAATTGTTATAATTGTTAAACATCCATTAAGCATAGCTATTATTTTATATGAGGCATATTAAATTTGAACTAAATTTATATTATTGCATTTCATTACATCATCCTGAAATCATCCGATGATGTTACATCTATATTCTATTCTATATAGAATTATTTATATTTTATAAAAAGGTTTTTCAACATCATCTCTATCATTCTCACTTACCGTTTGTATAAAATTTCATATTATCAATCTAGTATATATAAATGCTTTATTATCATTATTGATCATTTATTTGATTATAGCTATTCTTACTTTGTCTTATACATAGTACTCAAAATTAACTACATTTAACTAAATTTTATTGTGACATTTCATTTCATCATCCTGTATCCTTCCAAAAATAGTGCAGTCCAATATCTCTTGCTATTTGTAGAATCTGTATTCTTTTTCTTGATAAGTCTTATGTGGACTTCTCTTGACAACTTGACAACTTGTTATTCATTCCATATAAAGATTCAAAACCCTTATCTGTTCCTTTCATCAGCTTGACTTTTGTTATCGCTGGTGCTTCTGCTGAAATTACTCTCATTGTTTCTGCCAAATTTTCTCCCCTTTCTTCATCTATATTTTGACATCTGAGATAGAGTTCTAGTTCATTGACCTCTCCTTTCCATATTTTGCACTTATCATTTCCCTTCACTCTCGATTTGCTGTCAGTGTCAACAATTTTCTTATCACTTTCATATGTCTCTGTGGTTTTTTTGAACTCTGTCCTCAAATTTTGTCATTGTTTTATAAGTATTTTCAAGTCTTCCCTCTGTACTTTCTGTATTTTGATCTATAATTTCAAGTCTCTTTTCAATTCTCTCTCTGATTATTAAGACTTTTTGAATTTCTAGTATAATTCTTTGCAATGTTAGTCCCTTTTCTTCTTCATGTTGGGTCATTTTTCCAGGTTATAGACACTGCCACTAAAACATACAAGGCTTTTCTAGGTTTCAAACAAATTCAGTAAAGTTTTTCAGGTCAAAGCTTTCTCTTTCCTTCAAAGAAACACCTGTATAGCCACTGACTCTATCAGTAAACAAAGCCAATAGTTTTGTATTATCAGATGCTGTCAAGCCTCTAGCCTCTAGATGGCAGTGTTACATTCTTTCCCTCTGTTTTTGCCTCTCTTTCTAAGCTCTGAACTCCGGAACAAAAGAAAAAAAATGTTTAAAGATTATGATCCGGCTGAGCCTTGTGAGAAAAGAAGCTTTTAATCCACAAATACAAAAAATGGAAGATGTATAGAGGAAGAAAGGGAAAAAAAGACAAGTCCAGTTTAAAAGTGAGAGGCATTTGTAAAAAGTCCATCCATACAAAACAAACAAAATTAAAGTGAAAAAGATAACACAATAGTTTTAAACCAGGGTTAATTTGCCGCTTGCTTCCTTCTGTCTTCAATTTTATTTTAACTAAGTCTTTTGGGTTTTCCCTTCTCTAATAATAAGGATTTTTCTTGCCATTTTGACACACTGTCTCTCCTGTTCTGCTTCTGTTTCAGAGGACTGTCCCAACCTTCTGCAGCCATTTTGACTGCTTCTCTTGTAGCCAGCAAAAAGAGCTTTTTCTTGGATCGATCAGGGACTTTGTGATGTCCCTGAGATCAGCAGGACCTGCTCTTCTCTATCACCGTTCCTTCAGAATGGTTTAGGTCCAAAAAGGACCATCCAGCAACAAAGATATCGACAGCAATTCTGGAGTTCCAAGATTGCATGTCGTGTCTTTGCGATGTCAAGCCCCACCTTCCAGAAAATTAGCGTGTTGAATAAAATAAAAGCCAAGCAATATTTGGTTTTAATGTCTAAATCTTAACCTTTTTTTCTTTTTTAATGTTAATTTTACTAGTTTAATAATCTAATAAATGTATTAGAAATACCTGCCTATTAGTGAATGTAGCATTAAGTTTTACAAATTTCCACTTATCTACAATTATGTGGGGACAATTCAGAATCAGTGTGTATTGTGCTTCTATAAACTAATATATACTTGCTTTTCCCCCTTAAACTTCCTTAATCTGGTTGTATAATATAATGTAAAAACATTAAAATAATTTAATTTAGAAGTAGAACACAAAATAAAAATATTAAATATATAATAAATTGGAAACAACATTGCAAAGATTGCAAGTTAAATTTAACATGTATGCCTTGTTAAACATGTGGAGGATATACCATGTAAATTGAATTAATAATTCAAATATTAATTTTTTATGTGTAATATAAACAAAGCACACATGAAATTAACAAGACCTTGTTAATATAATCTTAGTATGATGTAGAAGTGGCTCATATATATGTGTTTCCTGTATGGTTACCTGGGAGGCCTTATATCTGTCTCCCTCTATGTGTCTTCTATCTTTACTGCTGTGTCAAGTTTTGGTTTTTTTTTTTTTTAAGATTCAAGATTCAAGATTTAATGAATTTGTATGCCACCCAATCCCGAAGGACTCCTGGCGGCTTACATAAAAACAGTTTTTTAAAAAAATACTAAAAAATTTAAAATAAAGAGACAAAGCAAGTTAAAAGGATACAACATGCACTCAACCTTAGTGGGGCTGGAACTCAATTAAGGGTCAACAGCCCCAGGCCTGCCGGAATAGCCAGGTCTTAGTAGACTTTCGGAAGGCCGAGAGAGTGGGGAGGGTCCAGATCTCTGGGGTAGATCATTCCATAGGGCTGGGACAGCTACAGAGAAGGCCCTCCCCTGAGGAGTCACCAGATGACATTGTCTAATCGATGGCACCCGGAGAAGGCCCATCCTGTGTGATCTTATCCGATGCTGGGAGGTATGTGGCAGGAGACGGTCTCATAGATATCCAGGTCCTAAGCCATGTAGGGCTTTAAAGGTGATAACCAGCACCTTGAAGCATGTTCGGAGACCGATAGGGAGCCAGTGCAGCTCGCGGAGGATAGGTGTAACATGGGTATATCTCAGTACACCCAGTATCGCTCGCGCAGCTGCATTCTGGACCAATTGTAGTCTCCGAACACTTTTCAGGGGCAGCCCCATGTAGAGCGTGTTACAGTAGTCTTATTTCTGGCTCCATCCTTAATTGCAGAAATGCCAGCCTATTAAGTAGACCAGATTAGGAATCAAATATACAGAAAGACTAAGGCTACTTTCATTGAGAGCGATATCTTACGTCTGATTGTGTCTTCCCTTCTCCCCTTTTTATAGTCATATGAAATAGGGAAGTATATGTCTGAGCTGATTCCACATACTTTCTTTTTGTTTTAGACTTAAACTGTTTTTCCTCCTTTTCATTTTGGTAAAGAATCTGGCCTAGTTCTGTCAAACTCATCATTCTTGATCTCTCGAAGGGATGTCAAAAAGTATGGTCAAGTATGGTGTATGGTCAAAAAACATGGCAGCCACAAAAGTGTGAACAAGACTCCTCCTAGTTTTATGTGTTCTATAAAAATGAGGTGAAGTTTTGACAGAATAACAGAGTTGGAAGGATCTTGGTATTCTTCTAGTCCAAACCCTTGCTCAAGCAAGAGACCCTATACAATTCCAACCATTTGTCTCCCACATGCACACCAGAGACCCAAAAATCAGTGGGCTGGTGGAGACATGTGTGCATGTGTGGTAGAGCTGAGCTGGGTGACAGCTCTTGTGCCCACAGAGAGGGCTCTGAGTGTCACCTGTGGCATGCATGCCATAGGTTCACCATCATGGTTCTAGGTTATTTCTCTCTTTGATTAGATTTCATCCCTCTGTTCCTTAAAATAGGCTACAGAAAAGAATGATTTTGTCCTCAGCTTAAAATCAGTCCCTTTTTTTGGTGACCATCACACCTGCTGTCTTGATTTTGGGGGACCACAAACTGGAAACACCCCTGCTTAATTTGGAGGAATTAAAAAAAAACATTTTTAAGTTTCTCCATTATAGTGAGGGAAGATCAACATTTCACATGCTTAATTAATCTGCTATATTGCAGACTTAAAATTAGATAAAATATGACACAATTATTCAAACATCTGCCGTTATACATTCAGAAATGTTTCATCAAGTATCTTTACTGCTTAGCTAAATTGAGCTTTTTTGACAAGCGGCTTTGATAAGTGAAAGAGAAAGTGTAATGTATCTAGCCTAGGAATTTTAATTTTTTTCTGAAGTCACATAAAATATAACTGGTTGGTAAATTCGAAACTTAATAAGTTAACTTTTCTATACACCATTTCTCTGGATATCCTAAATACATTTTTTTCCAGAACACAACTGGACTTCCTTGCTTTTTTTTAAAAAAAAAAACATTCTCTTATCCAAGAAGCTTCTTCAGTTCTATTTGGATGAGAAGCAAAACATTTTCAAATAAATGTTGGGACAACCATGACCTGGATGATTGAGAATAACCAAATATATTTTTCAGAATACATTTGCATTCTCCTGCTGATGTTAAAAAAAAGTTACAGTCATAAAGACATTTTATGACAATATTTGAAATAATGTACATAAATCCATTATGTGTTAAGTGTATCATAATTTGACTTATTTAACTTACTTTAACTTAATTTTAGGAATATCTAACTATATGATAAAAATAAGGCCATAATTTTGAAATAAAATGGTAAAAATTTAAATAAAAAGTAAATACATCAAGCATAATGTATTTATATTTTATCCAATATTGTTATCTGACTGCTACCAAAATAGATTGGATGAAAGACTTTTTAAAAGAATTGTGGTGAGATAATTCTAATTTTAAATGAAACTTTTGTAATTACAAATAATTAAATGGAAAAAATTGTAGCAATACATGAATAATTAAAACAATGCAAAAATAATTTGTCCCAATTTTAAACTATAATTTAAGAATATTATTAAAAAATAATAAGAAAGAAAGAAAGAAAGAAAGAAAGAAAGAAAAAGAAAGAAAGAGCTTATGAAATAATATGAATAAAATAATATGACAAAAAGTACTGGAAATATAAAACTACATCTTTAGTTATTTTTAAATACTGTTTATTTATTTAACTTATATGTCATTCATCTCATGTAGAAACAAATCGGGATGGTTTACAATTAATAAAAATATGGAAAATTAAAATATTAAAGCAATAAATAGTAATATTAGAAGTGTTCTAAATAGACAAAAATGGGAAGGAAGAGAGCAATACGCACCTGGGGTGGGGGTGGCCGAGAAGTAGGGTTCTTATCTTTGTTCATTAACCATCTCTAAAATGATAAGCCAGATCTTCAGGTCCTTTTAAAAGGCTAAAAGAATGGGTTGGGATCTAATCTTGGGAGTTCACGATATTCCAGAGAACAGGAGCCATAACAGAAAAGGCTGTTTCATACTTGCATTATAATTCATTCTTACTTCTGTTATAATATTATGATCATTTTTAAGTAACATTACATTCCTAAGTAATATTACAGATTTAAAATGCATGTACTTTTTCATATATTATTCTCTCCCTCTCCCTTTCTTTCTTTTGCAAACACACAGAGAGACACAAATACACATACACATATACACATGAACACGCGTGCGTGCGTGCACACACACACACACACACACACATGGATGTGTGTGCGCACATACACACATTTGTATTTTGGATTACAGTTAGGCCATTGAATTCAACCCTCTACTCATTTCAAAAATCCAAATTAACATATTAATTGTGCTTATTTAACTTCCACCAAAAAGAAATCCAGTACTTTCCTGGATCTTTGTGCTGTGTGTGTTTGTGTGTTTGTATCTATTTTGACCTAGATACACACAATGGTGATCCTAAACTCCTTCACAGGGTAGGGAAACTTCCTTCCTTCCTCCCTCCCTTCCCCCTCCCTCCCTCCCTATCTCTCCCCTCCCTCCCTCCCTCCCTCCCTCCCTCCCTGCCTGCCTGCCTGACTGCCTGCCTGCACATTTACTTTTGAAGACTGGGAAATGAAGGATGCGAGAGCCAGGGTAACAAACTGGAAGAATCTTTATTCAAACAGTAGAACGAAGTGACAGCGATTCAAACAGGTGCTGCACGCGCCAAAGTATTTATATAACGTTAACAGCCAATAGGAGACCAGGGACTGGGCAGCAACAGCTGTCAAGTCCCTGGTCCAATCAAAGGTATCTCTCAGCCAGCAACAGCTCCTGCTGCGTCTCAGCCAATCCGGAGGCAGCAGGCTGTTGCTGGCCTTTTGTAAAGTACTGAACTGAATGAGCTATATTTGCATAGCTCATGAATATACAACACCCCTTCCCCCCGGATCAGCGCATGCTCCCCTGGTGGAGCATGCGTAGTCCTGTAAATAGGCGGGGCGGCGCCGGACCCGCCCAGATCTCTGCAGTTCTACAGGAGTCGTCGGCGGAGGTGGAGCTGCTTGTTGTAGCTCCTCCCTGAAGGGGGTGCAGCTCCAAGGGATGCCATCTTGGAAAGGCCCAGAAGGCGGGCTCAACAACAAAGGTAGGCTGGGCCGAGGAGGCGCGTCCCTAGCGATAGTGTATGGAATGGGAGGAGAGTCACTGGGGGTAGGAGCGATAGGTGGAGTCTCTGCCGCGGCAGTTTGAGCAGTCCGTGGGGCTCCCCGGAAGGGGGCGCCCGGGTAGGCCGGGCCTGGTGTTGCGAAGGCCCGACGCCGTGTTTCTTCGGTTTGAGCACCTTCATCATCTGGCAATGGGAAGGCGAGGCCTGATTCCGCAAAGGCCTCATTCGGCAACTCCGGCTGTGCGGTGTTGTCTTGGACGTGGGCCGGAACGCCGGCCAGTGGCGGGAGGCGCCTCCTTAGTTGATCCAGGTGGCGCCTCCATTGGGATCCGTCAGCCAGTCCGACCCTAAAAGAACAGGGGCCTGTGAGGGCGGTTACAGTGGCCGGAACCCATTGGGGATCCCCGGAGAAGGAGCGGGCCCAGACCAGGTCCCCCAACTTAAAGGAATGGGCAGGGAGGACCCCCAGGTTGCTCGGCTGATCCCCTGAATAGAGCGGATGGAGCCTATCCAGGGGAGTCCGCAGGCGCCGGCCCATCAAGAGCTCCGCGGGGCTTTTGTTGGTCGTTGGGCAGGGGGTGGAATGTTGGCTTAGCAGTTAAGCCGCCACTCTCGCCTGCCAGTCGCCCCGGTCCATGCGGCCCAGGGCCTCCTTGGCTGAGCGGACCGCCCGCTCCACCCGGCCATTGCTGGCTGGGTGGTACGGTGCTGTGGGCGCGTGCCGGATCCCTTGCTCAGCCAGGAACCCTTGGAATGTGGTGGACGTAAATTGGGGCCCGTTGTCAGAAACAACAATGTCCGGCAATCCATGGGTTGCAAATAACCTCCTTAAGGCCCGGACCGTACTCTCGGCCGTGGTGGAGCCCATCAGGACCAGCTCCACCCACCGGGAGTAGGCGTCCACCACAATCAAGAAGTTCTGGCCGTGGAAGGGACCAGCGAAATCAATGTGGAGGCGTGACCACGGGCCTCTCGGAGCCTCCCACTCTCGAGCAGGCCCGGCGGGGGGGTTGGGCCTAGACTGTTGGCATGTAGTGCAGCGGCCTACGTAGGCCGCTATCTCTGAATCCAGCAAGGGCCACCAGACATAGCTACGGGCCAAAGCCTTCATCCGCGCTATGCCTGGGTGATCCTTGTGGAGCAGAGGCAGAACTTGTGGCCTAAGTGCAGCAGGGATCACTACCCGATCCCCCCAAACAAGACACCCCCTGTGGAGGGAGAGCTCTGCTTGCCTAGCTTTGAAGGGCCTGAAGCCCTCTGCCACTTTGTCTGTAGGCCATCCCCTAAAGACCCTGGAAGCGACCTGGGAGAGTATTGGATCGGCCTTTGTGTAGGCCGCAACGTCCGCGGCAGAGATGGGGAGGCCGGAAGACGCGATTGAAAGGACAGAGAGGCCTGGCACAGGGGCGGTGTCAGTCTCCGGCAAGGGGCAGCGGCTCAGGGCATCAGCGTGCCCTAGCTGCTTGCCAGGACGGTATTGTAGCGTATAAGAATACGCTGCAAGGAATTCCGTCCAGCGTGTCATGCGGGGGGAGAGGATGGGGGGGTCGGCTTGTCACCTGCCAGAAGCCCAAGGAGCGGCTTATGGTCAGTGACAAGAGTGAAAGGCCGACCGTAGAGGTAATCGTGAAACCTCTTAATCCTGGACACTGCAGCCAGAGCCTCCTTGTCGATCTGGCTGTAATTGCGCTCCGCCAAGGAGAGTGTCCGGGAATAAAAGGCCACAGGGGCCTCCGAGCCATTCGGGAGGACATGGCTCAGGACCGCCCCGACCCCGTAGGAGGAGGTGTCACACGCTAGCGTCAGAGGCATCCTGTCATTGTATTGAATCAGGACTGCCGATGACGTCAGCGTCTCTTTGACAGCCGCGAACGCATGCGCTTCGCGGCTCCCCCAGCGCCAGGCCGCGGATCGGTCGAGCAACCGATGCAGCGGCTCGGCTAGTGACGCCTTGTGAGGAATGAATGGGCCGTAGAAGTTCAGAAGCCCTAGGAACGCCTGAAGCTCCGCCTTAGAGGTGGGTGCTGGGGCGTTCCTAATGGCCGATACCTTGGAAGGTGTGGGGTGGATGCCTTGGGCGTCGATCAAGAAGCCCAAGAATTCCACCTTAGGAACAGCAAACGAGCATTTGCTGCGCTTGAGTTTTAGGCCCGTGCCCCTGAAACGACTGAGGACCTTCCTTAGTATTTCGATGAGCTCTGAGCGGTTGGAAGCAGCGATCAGAACATCATCGAAATACGGTACAATGCCCGGTAGCCCATGGAGCAGCCGCTCCATGAGGCTCTGGAAGATCCCTGGGGCCACGGAAATGCCGAATTGAAGGCGGCGACAACGAAAAGCCCCACGATGGGTGACGATGGTCTGGGCAGCTGCCGCATCGTCATCCACCGGGAGCTGTTGGTAGGCCTGCGCCATATCCAGTTTGGCAAATGTGCAACCCTGCCCCAAGGAATGGAGCAGGTGTTGCACTACAGGGACTGGATAGGGGTTTGCCTGAAGGGCCAAGTTGATCGTCGACTTGTAGTCGGCGCAGATCCTCACCGACCCGTCAGACTTGACTGGGAGGACGATGGGTGTCTCCCAGCGGGCATGGTCAATGGGCTCAATGACTCCCTGCGCCAGGAGCTTATCAAGCTCGGCGTCAACCTTGGCCCTTAAGGCAAAAGGCACCCTGCGGGCTTTCAGCCTAATGGGAGCAACCTGGGGATCGAGGCTCAGAGAGATGGGGGTGCCCCGATAGCAGCCGAGTTGGCCGTCGAAGATGTCGGCAAATTCGTCTAAAACGTCTTCTAAGGAAGTGGGAACTACCCGGTGCACACACACACCCCCAATGGACAACCCCAGGGCAGGAAACCAATCCAGGCCCAGGAGGGCTGGCAGGGCTTTTTTTACCACCAAGATTGGCAGCTTCCCTTGGAAAGCGCCGTATTTAACAGTAATAGGGAAGGACCCCAGGGTGGGAATTAAGTTTCCCTGGTAGTCCCTTAGGACCGTTTGGGTCGGAGACAACTGAGTTTGGGCAACTTTTGGGCAGAGGCGGGAGAACGCAACCCAGGACAGCAGAGAGCGGGAGGAGCCGGAGTCCACCTCCATCTGGCACGGCTGACCTTCCAGCTGGACGGTGGCTGCGATCTTCCGGGCTCCGGCGGAGGCCTGGCTGACCGAGCCCTCAGCAGCTTGCGGCAGGGATACATTGTGGCAGTCATCTCCCCGGCGGGTTGGCCGCGGTGGCTGGAGGCGCAGCTGCGGTCTAGATTGCGCGTTGGCTTGGAAGAAGGCGGGGGCTGGCAAGGATGCCCGGCAGACTTGGGCAATGTGCCCCGGCTTCTGGCAACGCAGGCAGATAGCATTTCGGAATTGGCAGACTGAGCGGTCATGGCGGCCGCCACAACTGAGACAGCTGGTCCTGGTTGCCTGGGGTGCCGCTGCTGGTGCAGGCTGTCTTCGCCTCGGTTGCGCCCGCAACTGCCCCACAGTTTCGGAGGTTGGCTCATCGGGAGGTGGCACTTCGTCAACCTCATAGATCTGGGATGCTGGTGGAGCGTGTGGATTGGTCCCTGGTGCCTGATAGGCCAGCTGCAGCCATTCCAGGTCAGCGGTGGACTGCTCCGAGAGCTCGGCCGCTCTGGCAGTCTCCACCGCTTGCAGCAGCGTGATGTCGTGGTTGCGGAACATTCGGCCTCTCAGGTGGACGTCCCGCACTCCACACACGAATTGCTCCACCAGGTTTTCCTCCAAGTTTGAAAAGTCACACTGTGCGGCAGTGGTGCGCAGGGATTCCAAAAATTGGCTTATGGATTCGCCTGGCTTTTGTACCCGGCGGCGGAGAGCGAACCGGCGGGCGATTTTTGAAGGAGTCGGGGCATAATGTCCCTTCAGCCTGGCCATTAAGTTGTCCCAGCCAAGCTTGTATGCTGGCCTTGGAGTGGCCAAGGCCCTGGCAGAGGCGAACATGGAAGGTTCGCAGCAGGAGAGGAAAAAGCTACATTTTTCTTCGTCTGTTTGTGCCTGGTTTTTTGATGTGATGAGGTATGTCTCAAACCGCTCCATGAATCCCTCCCAGGATTCTCCGGCTGAGCCGAATGGAGCGAATGGGGGCAAGACTGAATTCATTTTGGCGGAGAGTTCAGTGGCAGGCACGCAGTGGAGAGTGAGGCAAAAGGAAAAGAAATTTCCCCTCCGTCAGCGTTCGTTGCCGGCGCGGATCGCGGCTTGTGGCAGCTGGCTGAATCTTCTCTCTCTTTCTTCCCTAGGCTACTCGGGAATCGCTGAATCCCATCCTCGTCGCCAGTTTTGAAGACTGGGAAATGAAGGATGCGAGAGCCAGGGTAACAAACTAGAAGAACCTTTATTCAAACAGTAGAACGAAGTGACAGCGATTCAAACAGGCGCTGCGCGCGCCAAAGTATTTATATAACGTTAACAGCCAATAGGAGACCAGGGACTGGGCAGCAACAGCTGTCAAGTCCCTGGTCCAATCAAAGGTATCTCTCAGCCAGCAACAGCTCCTGCTGCGTCTCAGCCAATCCGGAGGCAGCAGGCTGTTGCTGGCCTTTTGTAAAGTACTGAACTGAATGAGCTATATTTGCATAGCTCATGAATATACAACATTTACTATGCAATATTTTTACAATGAGACTTTCTTGGCTGTCATAATACCATCTTTTCAACATCAAATGAGTCCTTCCTCTTCTACCAACCCAGAGTTTCCCATTATTTTTAAAACGATTTAGTGTCCTTCTTTGAAAAATATAATTATTGACTTACTTGACAACCATTCATTTAGTGGCAGTTCAAAATTACAATGGCACTGACTTATGAACATTTTCACATTTACGACCATTGCAGCAACCCCATGGTAACATGATCCAAATTCAGAGATTTGGCAATTGGCATGTATTTATGACAGCTGCAGTGTCCCAATGGCTCAGCAGTTAAAAACACTGAGCTTGTCTGTTGATGGCCTAGGTTCAAGCTCCAAGTGTCACACAGTAGGGTGGACTCTCATTACTTGCCCCAGTTCCTGCCAACCTAGCAGTTCAAACCAGTGGTGGGTTTCAAAAAAATTTGGAACCTCTTCTGTAGGTGTGGCCTGCTTTCTGGGTCCACTGGTGGAACCTCTTCTAACCGGTTTGGTAGATTTGACGAACCGGTTCTACCGAATAGGTGCGAACTGGTAGGAACCCACCTCTGGTTCAAACTCATGCAAATGTGAGTAGATAAATAGGTACTACTTGGTACCTATGGGAAGGTAGCAGCATTGCATGCATCTCAGTATATAATCATGCTGGCCACATGACCATGGAAATGTCTTTGGACAACCCTGGCTCCTTCAGTTAAGAAACAGAGATGAGCCATGCACCCTAGAGTTGGATATGACTGGACAGGAGACACCTTTACCTTTATCTTTTTTGTGACCTTCTGACGAGCAAATTCAATGGGGAAGCCAGATTCATCTAACAGCCGTGTTACTAACTGAACAACTGCAGTGATTCACTTGGCAACTGTGGCAAGAAAGATCATAAAATGGGGCAAAACTCACTTAACAAATGTCTCATTTAGCAACATAAATTTTGGATATAACTTTAGTCATAAGTGGAGGACTATGCATTTATCTATGCACTGTTTTGTATTGTACTGGATGCCTTGGTTTTTATCTCTTTAATTACACCTTAACTCTCTAGTTATAACTCTTGTTATTGAGTAGAATTGATTGATGATTTTCAATCTTAGAAGCTTTAAGATGGGTGAATTCAACTCCCAGAATTCTATAGCCAGTATTAATTGAAATCCATTCATTTTAAAATTAAGAAACAATGGATTTAAAAAATTCAATACTTCAAGCAGGAATTCAGCAATGCCCCTGCAACAGCATTATAGAGTACAGAAATACCTAGGTAGTCTAACCTATTGGGCCTAGAGTTAATAACACTAACCAACTTTACTGGGTAATAAGTTGTTATAAACACCAATGCTTACAATTAACCCAACAATAGGTTAGCCTTAAGGGACTATGAAACTCCAAATCCAAGAGAATGCAGGACTGCAATTATCTGAGTTGCTATTTCTAGTTTGATTGTAATAGCTCTGGGATACATTCTTGGGATATTAAAAAAAAAAGTTGCTTCATACAGTATTCAGGCATCTGCTTTGTGGTATTTCTTTAATGGATGCATTAAACTGGAGTTTGGGGCTTAGATGTGCTGTTGCATTTTTCCTTTAAGTCATTGTTTTGTTTTTGTAACATTTTTGTTCTCAAGTTAACACACCCCAAACTGTACAGATTAAAGTCAGTTAAGAAATATGCTGATGGGGAGAAAGGTAATGTCACAACAAGCCTAATTGCTTTGCCCAAAACAGCTGAGTAGACTAAGTATGCTTAGGCTTGTCAAGACAAGGAACTGACAATTGGTGTGTCTTTGCATTGGAGATGGTGTAGCCTTCAGTACCGCATGTTCTATTTTCACGTTTGGGGACTGTGGGGAGGAGGAAAGTCATAGGACAATGAGGAAAGTGAATTTCAAGAAGCATTGTTGTTGTTTTTTTAGTCTTGAGAAATTGAAAATTAGCACACCTACATACACTGATATCCCCCTCAAAAATATCCAAACTGATATTGTACTTGAAGTGTACTTCATTTAATGTTCTATGTGTATGACTTTCCTAATATGGAACCTAAGACTTCTTACTATATTTCTCTTCTTCTCATCATATCATTCTAAACAATATTTTAAAATTAACACAAAAATCTTCCCAGTCCTCTTACCTGCAGTATTGCTTTTTTCAGCAAAATTTTAAAAAACATATTAATATTAATATACAGTAGCAAAGCTATACTCACAAGTTTTACTCCCTGAGTAAGCAATTCCACAATTATCCAGAAGAAGCTCAAAACTTATTGCTTTTTTTTTGTAATTAAAGTCCTTTATTTTCTAAGGATTTTATCTCATCTTCTTGCATCATATTTTCATTTCTTTTGTTCTTGTGGGGAAAGGAAGAGCAATATTTGAGGAATGGTTTTTTGAGGCTATGTTAGGGGATTGTATGTTGGTTTAAAACCAGCAATATGGATTTCAAAACCCCAAAGACCCTAGTATTGACCAAAACACATTAAAACTTTATTCTCTCCTATTAAATAAGCAATGTAATATGCTTTAATAAATATTTAATATATTTAATTAATAAATAATGAATAAAATATTTGCATTGATTGATACAGAAATGCAAAATATATGTTGTAATCAGTTCTATTGGGGCAGACAGAATATTGAAATAGTTAAGAAGTTGGACTTGGAGTGGAAAGAGCCAATTTCTATCCTAGCCATGGAACCCCAATTAATTTTCAAAAACCTCAGGAAACTTGGCTGTTCTCCAAGGCATAGGGGTCAAGGCTTAGTCAAACCTGTAAAGTACTTCTTGTTTATTATTGATGGACCTTGTTTGCATTTTTCTGCTTTATCTTCTATTCATTTATCTATTTCTTATTTTTGTTAAATATATATTTTTAAATATTTTTGTGAACCCCAGTCACATTCGCAAGATGAATGGCCATATTTTAAAAATATATTTATAAAACCAAAAACTCTTGGGACAGGATTGCTGTCGGAAAGATGTGGAGGAAGGATCACTGTATCTACTATCTTCAGCTGGACCAGATTAGAAAATCAAAATTATAAATACTAATATTATTTTTATTATAAGATTATAGTAACAAAATCCCGGAAGCATGAATACACTTCTTCCCTCCTTTTATCTTCTGTAAAATAAGATAGGGCCTTGTCTGATACATTTACCTGGGTTACAGATCTGCCCCAAACTTATTTGTTTATTCTCTAAATTGCACCTCTTCCTCCTGATCCTCAGTTTAATTTTTTCTGCACATTATGGTTTTCAGTCCTTTCTGTGGGTGCTAGAAGATTATTAGCAAGGCAGAAAGGTGTGAACTATATGTATCACCATTCTGATTGTCTACATCTCTCAAGGCCAAATGGTAAGAGAACAATTATTATTCACTAGTGTAAGACTGCATCTGTGAAACATAGAAATAAGCTTCTGTTGTGTGCCTAAGGAACAGAAGAAGTTTTTGTTCATGATATCCTCAGGGAAATACACATTCTGTGACATTGTCATTTTAGGTAACATTCTCAATTTCTGTGAAAACGTTTAGCTGTATTCTTACAAAAATTCATTAACTTTTCTAGAGACCTTGTACCATAGGCCTTAGCAACTTCATTTTCTTTCTGCTTTGTACACGTGACATTGCCTTCAGTAAGACAGCCAGGCTGAAGTTATACCTAATGATGTCCCCGTTAAAATAATATTTTCTTATTTGTGACACTATTTCAGGGCAGCCTCAAGGTATATAAAATCTGTTAGGCTTTGCCATTTCTTGTCTTGGAGAACACTCAGAAGATTGCAATGATCTGAATCAAACAATGGAAGCAAAAAGGGTAACAAATGTATATCTGTATCATTGTATGCCAACTTCTACTCAATAATGGTTGTCAGGTTTAGATACAAAGCTTAAGAGTACATCTTCCCAAACTTGATTAAAGAGTTGGAATCAAAGTTTCTGTATCAATTAGTAATCTTAATTTGGGGCCTCACTTTTTATTGCTGAGATTCCCATGAACTATATGAATCTTACCTATTTTCTAACTTTACCAAAGTTAAAAATTGCTAACAATTATTTTTTTTAAATTACAAAATGTACACATAATTTATTTTTAAAGTTTCAAAAAGGGGAAGGGAAGTTAGTGTGATTGAAGAATGTCTTATAATGTGAATGAAGAAAGTCAGGATTGTGGTTGCAAGATTTTCCCCAAATGATGCAATGCCTTCCCAAATAACATAGACAGACAAAACAGGACTGGAATAGTTAAGGCTTTGACTGAGAAGGTAACAAGAAGTAAGCCATCTGATTCAGCCAGAGTAAGCTTGAAACTGAGTTAAACTGAAATATATGTTTCTGTCACTCAGGGATGAGTATTATAAATATAGACCTTTGAATAGTTGCAATTTTTGCTTTTTAACAAGGGAAATAAAAATCAAGATTGTTATTTTCTCAACCAATCTCCAATAAGGGAATAACTCTTTCATTACAAGAAATAGACATGCAAAGAGCATCAGCCTTAGACTGTATGAAGCTATGACAGGTTATGCTATATTCAAAGTTCTTCTCAATTATGATGTTCTCTGGAGTGACCCGTCAAAACCACGGTCCACAAAAGCGCGATTGACGAAAGCGCACATTTGACGTCATCACAGCGCGACGAAAAAAAAATTGAAATAAAAATAAAATTAAAGCAAGCCAATTCACATAAAGGTAAGGGTTAGGTTTAGGGTTAGCTTTAGGGTTAGGTTAAGGGTTAGGGTTAGGTTTAGCGTTACGTTAACGGTTAGGTTTAGGGTTAGATTTAGGGTTAGGTTAAGGGTTAGGTTTAGGGTTAGGTTTGGGGGGGTTAGGGTAAGGTTTTTGCTTTATTTTTACATTTTTCGATCACAGCGCGATGTTTTCGTCGCGCTGTGATGACGTCAAATGCGCGCTTTCGTCGACCGCGATTTTGTCGTCCGCGGTTTTGTGGTGGAACCGTTCTCTGGCTAGCCATTGTTCAGCTTCACTTACATTCTAAAACTTACATTCTAAAGCTATAAAGCTAATGGATACTAAGTGATCTTCCAAGGAAGAAATGGGTCTTCTGGGGAAAAAATCATGGCTTAGTGAAAAGCTGATCCAAAAAGTGAAGAACCTGGGACATTGCAGCCATAATAAATATGGTGATTAAATGTCAAAATTTTGATCATGTGACCATGGGGGTGCTGCAATGGTTGTAAGTGGGAAAAACAGTAATGTGACTTTTTTTCTATGACATTGGAACTTCAGATGGTCACTAAACAATGCCAAGTACTATCTGTAAGGAAAAAAATCCTAGATAACTTGATAAAATGATGCCCTTCTCATAGATTCTGCACAAGACTTGAGCAATCTGAATGATTTTACTGGCAAAATGCTACAGTAACTGGTTGCATTAAGTGAAGCTCTTACAATTCCCAGAATATTCTATGACAATCTGTTAATGCACTAAGTGATATTTGGGAATAGGATTCATTCTGTTTTACATTTGTTTAAGATGAAAATCCTAAATTTAATTTCACAGGAATTTTTGTGAAAATGCTTTTATATTCCAAGTTTTAACAAACTTGGTAAACACATTTCCAGCTGTGATAGTATCACAAAAAGGAAATATTTACATACTTTGCCATATGCTCCAGTGGTTTGATGAATAAGCATATAATAAACAACAACATGAATTATTTTGACCTGCAAGCATGTCAAGGTCCAAGGAAACTGCAAATGTCTTACCATTTTTTTTCAGAATTGTTTGATCTCCATCTGGAGAATAAAAACACTCCTCTCTATAGTTCTGCTGAATCTAGTTTTGAAAATTACATAACAGGAAATAAAAACCCAAAAATAAATGAAGAAGCCCATCTGAATGCTGTTATATTTGCTATCTTAAATAGTTTAAACATTGCAATTTAAAAGCAATGAACAAGCAACAGTGGCAATTTTACCACACTAATTTTTCCAATTCTCAGAATAAAAGAATCAAAAAACATTAAATTCCTTTAAGATTAAAGCCATAAGAATTAGAGCTGTGTAAGAAATACTGCCATTTATACCTTTAATATTTTAAATGTGCAGTAAACAACATTTTATAGTCGTGGGTAAGTATAAGAATTGGAAAAAGAGCTAAAGATTCTTTGAATATTTAATCTTTAAATTAGAAATATAACTGAAGAATTCAGATAAAGTGCATTGGATGTCCAAACAGTATGGAAGCCACTTTTTTTTCATCTATGGAAGAGCCTTTTCTGTACCTATATACTCAGGCCCAGGCACCATGATTTGAAAGCTCCCACCACTTTCTCCCAGAGCTCTGGCAGGCCCACCAAGGTGGAGCCCGGACGAGGCTGGAGTGAGAGCCACAGAGGCAAAAGGCTGGCCACTCGGGGATTGGAAGGGGGAGCGGAATGCGGGTCCTCTGCTCCCGAAAAGTCCGGGGAGGAAAGCGGGGCTGGCCCATTTCCTCCTGGGGTTGCTTGGAGACGGACCCGGGGCTGCAGAGACTCGCCTGCGGCCGGCTTCTCTGTAGCAGAGGGGGGGGGGGGTGATAGAAGCGGAGCTGAGCCTCTTGCCACCGTGGGCCTGGCTTGTGGAGTGCAAAAAGGGGAGGGGGGCCTCTTGGAACACCCCCCCACCCCACTTCACCTTTTGCCTCCGCGGCTCTCGCTCCAGCCTCGTCCGGGCTCTTCATTTGAAGAAGTCAGCTTCTTTTTACTACTTTAAATATTCTTCAGGGAACTATTTCTGTTTCAACTGGTGAACCAAATAATACATACATGTTGCAGTGAATTTTGAGAAGTGTTCAAGAATAACTATAAGTTTCTATAGGAAACTGACCATTTCAAAATGATGTCCCATATTACTACACTTATATACTCGGTCAAACATCAAATATCACTTTATAGCTGCATATTATAGGGGATGGATGATTGGAATTTTGAATTTCTCTCCCCTGCCCCCTCCCTTGGACCCACCTTTTCCAGCTGTGTCAGAGGATCATTTCAACTCTCCTCTTGTCTGTCATGATGAAAATGTAAAAAGAAAAAGTAAACTTAGGCAAGACCTGCTGCTCCCAGACCAGGAGGCAGAGAACCACGTGCCTCCTTTGCATAAGGAATTTTTCACCTTTTAACCCTTGCTTAACTCTGAGCAAGGGTTAAAAGGCGAAAAATTCCTTATGCAAAGGCGGCCTGTAGTTCTCTCGCCTCCCCCTGCAGTTAGCACTAAGCAGAGTCATTCTGGCAGCAACTAACTTTTTCTTTTCTTTTCCTCATGACACTGGTGAGGCCCCGCCTCTCCTGTCTCCCCTGACTGCACATCCCTGGTGTATATGTTTTGATAATGTTGTTTGGTATCTTTTTTTAATCACTTTAATTATCCAGGGGAAATGACATGCTGTTTTAATGAATAAGCACTAAAAGGATAGCTAGAGAAGGAGATATTGATTTTCAGCAGGGTGACATTTCTCCCAGGCTGTGACTAAATATCCGTTAAAGAGATTCTCCAGCTGAGTAATTCAGGATGGTGGCCAAACTCACTGTGTATATTTATTCCCTTTGTAGTGATTGGCAGAAAAAAAATCAGTCAGAGACAACTGATTGAGGGGTCTTATGAATACATTGGATTCTTTTTCCTTTTATCTTTAGAAGTGAATACATAAATTTATGCCAATTCAGATGGTCATGTTGAATGCATGTGGAATGCAATATTATTAATTTCTACCACATGCATGACATGTGGGAATATTTACAATATAGCACAGCTTGTAATTTTTGAACACTTCAGTAAAGTCACAAGACTTGTGAAGACTTTCCAAAGCAATTTGTGGTATTAATGTGCATTATGGCAAGGGGTGGAAGGAGGGCAGAGCTTACTACTGCTTTGCTTGCCATAGACCTTTTGATCCAAAACAACTTTCTGGGAACACAAACAGTTGCCTTATGTCAGATATTATATGACCTACCCTTTCCATTATTGTTTATTCTAACTATCAGATATTCTCTACCATCTCAGGCCAGTTTTCTTCATATCACACAATATCTGGTTCTTAAAAACTGGGAAAAAAATCATTCAAGGCTTTAAAGATAAATAATACTCCAACCCTCAGGATTTTCCCACCAGGTTGACATTTCCATTGCAAAACTGTGATTTTCAAAGGCCACATTTTTGAAGAGGAAAATAGTTTAGCACTGTTTTCACTAACAATGCTAGGTATTGAATTTGGAACCATTCATATGCAAACCTGACACTAAGATGAAGTTTTCTCTAGCCTAAGTATGCAGAAGACTAATGAATCTTTAAAATGCAATGAAAAGAGAGTTCATCCAGTACAGCTTCTCTCATTGTAATAGTGCCAAGATAGTAGAAACCATTCCTGGTGGGATTGAGGAATCTTACAAATACTAGAGTCCATTTGAGAACATATCATTATCAGCAATGAAGAAGCATGCTTATAATCTGGGCATCATAGCAACTATTTTTGTATAGAATGGTCTGCAAAAGGGAGTCACATGTGGGGGGGAAATTAAATTGCAACTACATCTGCATAAATGTTTTTTTTAATTTAAAATTTAATTTAAATTTAATTTAAGAATTATTATTATTATTCTCCCTAGATGCTCTGTTCTACAAAGAGATGAAATGATATAAAAATGAATCAAATGCTAAGAATAAGTCCAGCGATTTATCTCCATGTTATATATAAATTTGCCAATAAGTTGGTGAAATAAATAACTGACCTTATATGAATTGCACGGTAGTAAATACATTGATTAATTAATGTCACAACATTAATGAACTTTCAGATTTATCTCACTTCTTTTCTTTAACAAGTCAGGTAAGAATGTAGGAGGAAATTCTTTGAGAATAAGTATGAAAGGGTCTTACCAAGAGGCTATGGAAGAAAAAGTGTCAATTATTTTGAATGAAATGTTGTACTTATTATTAACATAGCTGTGTTTATATCCAAAGAAATAGTTGTTATAAGCCATTACATATCCACAAAACCCATTCCTAGTAATCAGGTGATTCCCAAAATGCTTAATGTCATGTTATTGAAGTACGGGTTGGGTACAATCAGATAAGCAGAAAACAAACAAAAACGCCCCCGTGTGTAATGTTAAATAGATTATATAATTTGTCTTAATGTAATAGGTGAGTCTACCCATTAAATCTTAACATTATATCTGTATTTTTGAATATCCTCATTTACCATTTTGTTTGATTTAGTCAAAACATTCTAGATTTTAAAAAAATTCATTAAAAGCCAAGATATTCTTTCTAACAAGAATGGTTAGTGGCTATCTAAATATAAGTTTTATGGAGTTTTATTTTTATTTAAATTTATTAAGAGGAAACACATTAAACTATAAGAATTTCAGACATGCAGATGGGAGAGTTATTAATAATGTGATGGTTACACCTATGCTATAAGAAGATGATACGAGGACAGAATGGAATAGAATAGAATAGAATAGAATTCTTGTTGATTTTTAAATATGCATGTAGACAAATGACTAATAATAGTATTGTAACAATATGCCTGTGAGAAGCAAGATCTATGTGTAGGCTTCTGAGATATATGCCTGTTGATTCCTAATTATCAGTTACAGGCTTTGCAAACTGAATCACACTTCTATATTGCATGTAATAAGGCAAAATATGCTGCACATTGGCTTTGAATTAATCATTCATATACATTGTTTAAGAATGTAGTCTGCTGCTTAAAATGTTCTTGGGAACTTTTCTATTTTCTTTTGCTGGTTTACACATGTATATTTTCAAATAGGAAAATTGATATGTTTAATGACTACCTGGGTTTCCACAATCATGAATATTGTTATTTGCATGCAGTTCAATAAGATTTATAGTTTGCTTTGGGTTTCTTGTTGGCAATCTGATCATGCATGTACAATACAATACAAAAGCAGAGTTGGAAGGGATCTTGGAGGTCTTCTAGTCCAACCCCCTGCCTAGGCAGGAAACCCTATACCATTTCACACAAATGGCTATCCAACATCTTCTTAAAGACTTCCAGTGTTGGGGAATTCACAACTTTTGGAGGGAAGCTGTTCCACTGATTAATTGTTCTGTCAGGAAATTTCTCCTCAGTTCTAAGTTGCTTCTCTCCTTGATTAGTTTCCACCCATTGCTTCTTGTTCTACCCTCAGGTGCCTTGGAGAATAGTTTGACTCTCTCTTCTTTGTGGCAACCTCTGAGATATTGGAACACTGCTATCATGTCTCCCCTAGTCCTTCTTTTCATTAAACTAGACATACCCATTTCCTGCAACTGTTCTTCATATGTTTTAGTCTCCAGTCCCCTAATCCCCTTGGTTGCTCTTTTCTGCACTCTTTCTAGAGTCTGCACATCTTTTCTACATCTTTGCGACCAAAACTGAATGCAGTATTCCAAGTGTGGCCTTACCAAGGCATTATAAAGTGGTATTAACACTTCACGTGATCTTGATTCTATCCTTCTGTTTATGCAGCCTAGAACTGTGTTGGCTTTTTTGGCAGCTGCTGCACACTGCTAGCTCATATTTAAATGGTTGTCCACTAGCACTCCAAGACTCCTTTACAGTTACTACTATTTAGCAAGGTACCACCTATACTGTACCTGTGCATTTCATTTTTCTTGCCTAAATGTAGAACCTTACTACATAACCTTATGTTTATTCAGAAGTTAAATGATTTACTTCTGAGTAAATATATTCCCAGTGGGTTAAATGACATCAGTGGCAATGAGCACATATTTCCTTTCTTCATGTGCTAAACGTTCTGAAGATCACAAGAGAACTCAACCATTTTTATAACTGAATTTGTAAAGCTTGTTTCTTCTTCTTTTGCCATATCCATCATTGGACATTGGCGATCATGTTGGCAATCCTATTTTTGTCCACAGCCGCATGAAAAAGTGCTGCTGAGTTTTGTCCAAACCAGCCCCTTAGGTATTGAAACCATGATATTCTTCTTCTGCCTGGACCACATTGCCTTCAGTTTTTCCCTGGCATATTAAGTAAAGAATGCCATATTTTTCCAGGTGTCACATGTCCAAAATATTTTAACTTTCACTTTTTAATGGCTTTGATGATGTCCTTTTGCTTTCCCAGACGGCTTATCACCTCCTCATTTGTGATTTTGTCAACCCAGCTTATATGTAACAACTGTCTGTAAAACCACATTTCAAATGCTTCTCGTTTCTTCAAGTGGTTTTCTGTCAGAAACCAACTCTTTATTCTGTAGAGCAGGATAGAAAAGATGTTACATCTGACAAGCCTGGTTTTTAGACTTAGGCTTATGTTGTGACTGCAGAACACCTTTTTCATTTTGAAGAATACTGTTTTGAGCTTGCTCTATCCTCGTCTTTACTTCACTGATCATGTTCCAGGTTTCATGTAAATTAAAACTGAGGTATGTGATCCTTTTCTAGTGGTATTCCTTCCAAATTTATGGTAATTTAGTGGTAAATTAATGGGTTGTTTGCTGAGGACCATGATCTTGGCTTTTGAGATGTTAATCTTGAAGCAATATTTTTCAGATATTTCTGAGACTCTGTTGATGAAGAGCTGAAGGTCTTCGTGCAAGAAGAACTGTATCATCAGCATATCTTAAATTGTTGATCTGAATTCTGTTTACTTTGAGGCCAGCATCAATGTGTTCCAGTGCTTCATTGAAAATTGACTCAGAGTAGATATTAAACAACAGCAGAGCCCTGTCTGACCCGTCTTCTGCATCATCTGAGTATTTTTGGCCTAGTCTCATATTTGCTACCTGATGCCATTATAGATTCTTTATGTTTCAGATGTCTTTAGATTTATTTAGGCTTATTTAGACATTATTAAATTAATACATGTCTCAGTAGATATTTTAAAAGGAGTCAACTCACATTCCATCATAACCTTATGTTCTGAGCCAATGAAAGTGAAGCTATTGTAATCATAGATTGCTTTTGAATTGCTTCTGAGGGCTTGGAGAGTAAAAATAAAAAATAATATATAAAAGTCATATTTTTGTCTGAATCCCTTCTAAAATGTTGAAAAAAGAACTGACTCATTACTACCAGACAAGAAATAGATGTCTCTCAGCACATACTCCTATTTCTGAAAGAACATATTTGAAATTGCATACATGGTTTAGTTTTTTAACCAAGCCACTTTAGAAGTTAGGGATTTTATGTGAGCTTTACTTATCTCATATAGTATCTAGAAATGTCACATAATATTTGTCATTGTAGAGCTTGTATAACCTATACAGATGACTCAGGATTATTTGGGGAGAAATTAAAAAAACTCAGGAATTTTCTGACACTTTCAATAGGAACATCGTAAAGCCCAAAATTAATCAACAAAAATATAAATCTATCTATTTAAAAAATATGAATGATAGGAGGAAAAAGAACTTGGTAAACAAAGTGAAAAGAAATAAAACAATTTTCTAAACAATTTTCTAAATTCAATTTTCTAACAGGTAGTTTTTTTGATAATGGATGATAGAAAGCTGGGCCATAATAAGTTTCTCAACTATGTTATGTTTCTTCATATATCATGGTTGTATTTCCTAACGCCATTTGTATGGAATTGAGAAATAATATCTCTGTTTCACTAAAGACTAGTGTTTGCTAAAGTTTCAAGTGAAGCAACATGACTCCTCCCTTCCAAGGTGCTACTGATGAAGATCAGAAAGACTTCCAGAAGCACAGTAGAAAATGGGTGTGTTAGTATGTGCTAATTCAGATGCACAAACATACTACCCTGAGAATCTGTGAGTATATTAAAACTAGATAACTATATAGCTCTAGTGTTATATAGTTGACAAGAAAAAGCTCTTGTTGTTTTTATTTATTCTAGAAAATAAACTAGCTTTTGAATAAAATCCGCAAGTTACATAAAATATCATATTTTTGCAAACTGTATCTGTTGCTTTCCATAATAAAATCCCTAAGCACTTTGCAGATAAAAATGGAATGGTGTTAGCATTCAATGAAATAGTCTTTAAATTATAGGATTTATCAGTATTTTTCTGGTCTTCTCAGAAGGGACAGAAAATGTGTGGTATCAAATATTGATTATTTCTGCCTTTGCTTGTATGATGGAGATAAATAGAAGATAGATAATAGATAGATAGATAGATAGATAGATAGATAGATAGATAGATAGAAAGAAAGAAAGAAAGAAAGAAAGAAAGAAAGAAAGAAAGAAAGAAAGAAGGCATACAGGCAGACAGAAGTTACATAGAGAGATAAAAAATAAGTAGAGAAATAGAAAGAGAGAAATGAGACAGAAAGAGAAAGAGAAATAGATATATTTTTGGAGTCTTATTTTGCAAGCTAGCTGAAACAACTCAGAGCAGCACTATGAAAGATAAAAATATCTACTCACAATCCATGAATAAACATTTGTTATGGAAAAATAATTTCACTAACTGAGGAACACATCACATTGTAGTGAATAAATTCCATGCTTATACTTAGCAATGTCTGTCTATCTGTCTATCTATCTATCCATCTATTTATCAATCATCTATCTGTCTCTCTGTCTATCTATTATATGTTATTTATTTGTTTGCCTTATTTATTTATTTATTATTTTGAGAATCATCCTCCCATTAGGCTTATATTCATTCTTTAAATTTACATATGAGAAATTGAGAGGAACATTTCCTAGCTAGGAGTGGTTAGGCAGACTCAGATCCAAACATGTGGTTTCAATATGACTAGTGTTATTCTCAAAAGACATCAAACATTTCTATGGGGAAAATTAGTTTCAGGAGGAGCAGATTTTTAGTATAGAATATGGAGTTTAGATGTCTTCAGGGAAGTAAGCCTTAAAATGTTTTCCAACTGACTGAGATATGAACTCTCTTATCACATAGGAAACATTCTGATGCAAGAATTGCAAACTTTATCATACTTCGTTGTTCTGGCACCCTGTTATATGTAATGTATTTAGAAGCCTACAAAAATACATGATAGAAAAGATTCCTGTCTATACATAAGAGCCAGTGTGGTTTAGGGCTTAACATGATTCAGTTCTACTCCACCTTTAGGCAAAAAGCATAATGGTGACTCTAAGAAAGTTACTCCCTATTTAAGGTCAATCTTCTTCAGAGTGTGATTGTTGTGGGGGGGGGGGGAATAGGAACAAAGAGTATTATGCTTTTTTAAAAAAACCTGCTGTATTGAAAAAAAACTAATTTATATATACATGGAATAAAGAAACATGCAAGCTTGCAGAACTATAAGAAATTATATAGGGAAAGAACTTTAAGTAAGAGTATTTTTCTTTGCAGATTTCTGTTCTCCCCAGAGGGCTTCTGTTACTAACAGTAATACAATACTCTGGCAGATAACAGAAAACTCTTTGGAATAGAAAGAAAATGAAGGTGCAGAATGGGAAGACAATAATCAATTCAAGCTGGACACAAAAGAAGCACTGTAGAAGCAAAATCTTCAGCATTCATTCAGCCAAGCCTTGTTGTTTTATTAAGTACTCTAAAATGCCAATAGTGCTTGGGCATCTAACAAAAGAGAAAATGTACAAGGAAATGGAATTTTTAGCTCCTGCAAGAAGAGACACTTAAGGTATACACTTATGCGCATTTTTCTGGAAATAAGTCACAGTGAACATTGTGGGCCTTGTAGATGAATAAATATGTAGCAGTTTCATTAGCTTGCCAAATTGCTGCGAAACTCTTCATACTGGTATACCACTTGCATTAGCACCTTAAGAAAATGCCACAGGGCAAGTCACAAATATTTGCAACAGGAGACCTTTCCTAGTCTGTAATTACATTACTCTTGAAATTGTAACAGTGGACAATATAGAGCAGCACTTATACAAATAAGCAGCCCCAGGGAGGCTTTCAGAAAATGAGTTGCATCAAGAGGAACAATTTCTTTACAGAAATTCAAGAAGAGCACACCCCTTGTCAGAGACTTTTTGACCAGAAGCTTGGAAAAACAAAAGCATATTTTGCAACACATAAGTAGATACTGCCTTGGATGCTATTTCTGTATTTTTGAAATATCTCTCTCACGCGCGTTTCCATCAATCTCTTTTTTTAAAATACAAAAGTTAATTGGGGTAAGCCACTTATTTTGATTACAAACCCAACATGACTATTCCAATTTACATTGATGTAAAACACTACAAGGCGAGTTTTTCAGGCCTTGGTGCAAGAGTCTTTGTGGAGATGTGGGAAAAACAGCACAAAGTGATCTTCCAAGCAAAGAGCAGCAATAAATTATTGATGAAAATGTCTGTACTATTAATTCCTTAACTATATACAATCCATTGTTTCCACATATCCTGTCTAGACATAGATAAATACACACTCCTGAAATGGAATCTGAATGAACCTGCCTTGAAGCAAGAAGGATGGAAGAGAATTTAAATTCAAATAGGTAAGTGCTCTTTCTTTCTCACAAGGAACATTGAAGTAGGAGACAACTTCTACATTACTTCTGCTTCTGTTCCTTTGGGTCACCCAGATATGCTGCTTAAAGAATGCCCTACATTTTATAGGATTTCATTATAACCACAAGCTCTGAGGTGATATGAGAAGCCAAACCTTACAGTTTAATGTCTTATTTTAAGAACATTGAAAATCTTCTAATACAATTATAGTGTTAATATCACTGGGAAAAGACAATTGCTTTTGCTAAAATTTAATGACAAAATTGCTAACTTTCTACATTCTGTAGCATAGCATAGCATTGCATTGAACTGCTCAGGGAGATATTTTAAAAGCTAGTCTGAAGCTTCTGTAATGGATATTATAGAAAAGATTAGTCATAATTTGCATTTTATAATTGCTATTTTAATATTTAATGTAATTTTTACTTTGAAATGTGAAATAACCTTTTTTTTAAAAAAAATTCCCTATGGGTATATATTGTCTACCAAATGTTTATCAGATTCTCATTTTGTGTTTGTGATCCTCTGAACATTTTCATCTATAGATTTAGAATGCACACTCTATGGCCCAAATGGCTAAAAAAGAACCCACAAATTGTGTACCTTTGATATACATTTGAAAACGAATTTGCATAGACTAGTGGCAATGATCCATTTTTCTGCTCTCTTTGCTAGACAGGCTCCACTTAAGCTGAAGTTACCAGATGTCCTCTGGACAGCAGACATAACCTTAAAATCAAACGCTCTCTGACTTTTGGAATTCTGGGACTCCTTCCTTAACAACTTCCCTACTTAGAGGCTGTTCAAATTTTGGATATCACTGAAAAAAATAATTTTATAATGAGTCCTCACACATGACTATTGCAACCGCCCTGTGGTTATATATTCACTATTTGTGCACTTCATAGCCAACTTCCAACATGCAGAATCGATGGAGAAGCTAGCACTAAAATCACAAGTTGCACTCCTGTGATGTCCCACTTACTAACCATATTGCTTAGTAATGGAGTTGCCAGTCTAATTATAGTTGATAAGCAAGGATTTAACTGAGGAAGCTCCAATAAATGTAAGTACAAATATTAAACAGTTAGTGTGGCCTACACACACACACACACACACACACACACACACACACGTACCAATTTGTCTTCTTTCCAATTATCCATGTGCTCTTTTTCTTGTTAAGACATTTGGTTACCCAAATTTGGTTATGCAGATTTAATGAAACAGCCAGGCATATCTTTGCTCTTGGAACTTTTACTAATGTAGATATTTACTTACTTTTGAAAATGTACAAACTTACCAAGGCTGTTTTTTCATAGACAAAATGGTACTTCTCTCCTGCAGCACTTTCTGGAATGAGATTGTAGAATATGTCTTTTCATTAACAAACATTTTATTTTCTCTTTACAGTCAAAATACTAATGTTGTGTTGCTATTAATAAACTTTAAACTAATCAATTGTATTCTTTTGGCTGGTCTGGATAAGGAAAGGTAAGCACAAAATTGTATTGTACAACATCAAAAATACTAAATATTTAGAAACCAGCCCAAAAGACCAACTACTAAGTGATGGCACCATCAAAAACAAATACTAGTGGTTCTCCACTAGAACTCTTAGATCCTTCTCAAAATTACTGCTGTTGTGCATCTGCAAATCTGTGCATTTAATTTTTCTTGCCTAAGTTTAAAACCTTACTTTTCTCACTACTGAATTGTATTGCTCAACTCTATCAAGAACTTTCTAGATCTAAAGACTATCTTCTAAAGTGCTGGCTATTCCCCCTAGCTTGGTGTCATTTGCAAATATTTCTCAACTAAAGGGAATTATTAGAATAACAGAGTTGGAAAGGACTTTGGAAGTCTTGGAGTCGAGCCCTCTGCTCTCACAGGAAACCTTATACCATTTCAGACAAATTGTTGTCTAATCTCTTCTTTAAAATTTCCAGGGTTGGAGCGTTCAATATTTCTGGAGGCAAGTTGTTCCACTGATTAATTGTTCTAACTGTCAGGAAATTTCTCCTTAGTTCTAGGTTGCTTCTCTCCTTGATTAGTTTTCATCCTTCTTGTCCTGCCTTCAGGTGCTTTGGAAAATATTTTGACTCCCTCTTCTTTGTGGCAACCCCTGAGATAATGAAACACTGCTATCATGTCATCCTTAGTCCTTCTTTTCATTAAACAAGACATACCCAATCCCAGCAACCATTATTTATCTATTTTAGCCTCCAGTCCCCTAATCATCTTTGTTGCTTCTGTCTGCACTTTTTTTAGAGTCTCAACATCTTTTTAAAAATAAGACAGAACATATTAATTCAGATTGAGAGCAAGAAAAGAAATTAGGAAATGTATGAATTTTTTGTAATAAGTTTCTTTTATAAATGTGTGATGCACAAATGCCCCTAAGAAACAACCATTTTTTTCAGTCATATATTTACAACAGAAGGAAAAGGCAATATTAGAATTGACTCTGAGTGCAGAAAGACAACAAACTCATTTCATCAGTTTTACATTAATTTAATTGATAATAAGTCAAAATTCTAATGAATTCATTAGTATCAATGCTTCTGCTTAATATCTGGAAATCTTCAGGCATTCTTCAGTCTTTTTGCTTGTAATGTTTAAGATAATCATAAATAATATATAATAATTCAATAAGCTCTAACATTTATGTCTGTCTACCACTTTTATTTGAACTTTTCAAATAATTTCTTATTTGTATGTGGAAAATAAATAGGGGGAAGGAAAGGGAAAGGAAGGAAAGGGAAATAAAGCAAGACATCACATTCTCAAGAGGTTATTATTCATCACTGAACAAATGAGTCAACCTTTTCTGAACCAGGAATCAATATTAATATTTTGTGTGTATGTGTGTGTTTTAAAAAGTCACTACAAAAGTGTTATTCATTTGCCAATTAAGCTGTCTGTTGAGATTTTTCACATGCTACATCTGTTACTATTGTATGTTACAGCTATTTTATTACAAATTAGCTGATGACACTATTTTTGTTCCTTGAATATTAAATATAAACTGTAGACAAGTGATATTTCTATAAAGATATTAATTTCTGCTACATATTAGGGTACCTTTCAACATGCAGCATCCTTGTTTTATACACATTCAGAATTAAAAGGGTGCAACATTTGAACTATTATATATCTGTTTTCTTAAATCAATAGTATTGGTTGGCTTATTTATCATCCCCCCTTTTAAAATGAAGGAACTATGAAGGGTATTAAAATGAAAAGGTTTACCCATATTGGGAACTATCACATTATTAGTTAATTCCTCCAATTCATATAATAGGTTACTTGAAAGATTTGTCTTAATAGCCAAAGAACTGACTGCTTTTATGGAGCCATGCTTGCAGAGACATACCTCATAAACACTATCCTTTGGAGCAGCCTTATAATGACCACAAGAGAATACTGTGTTTCTGCCCTCTTTCTTTAAGAGGAGGAGAGCTTGACATCCAAATAATACTTTGCCTGTATTCATTCATGCTATGAATTATGCATATGCAGAGCTGTTTGAAGAGATAATAAGGTGCTTGAGACTGCAGTACTGCTTATATGTAAATATATACAGTATATCTCTGGATTTTTTTTTTGTATAGGTGAAAAAACAGCTTAAAAAATTTCAAGTGAAAAATCAATATATCTCAAAAAGTTTCCCTAACATAAGCTAACCCAATACAAAGTGATGTGCCATTGTCTTCACTGCCTTCATCCCGCCAAGTCCTCAAATCAATAATATAAGTTAACAGTTTTAATATCTCATTTACATCATCATGATCATTAGTTGTGTGAGAATAACGGCATATCTTCAGAGTACAAAATTCCTCAATTTAGAGAGGCAGAAACAGCCTCTAATCCCAGACTGTGCAACCGAGAAAAACGTTGATTGGAAATTTGCTGTCTTGGGTACTAATTATAAATATTATTTGAGCTGGGCCTTAGGAAATAATTCAAGAAATTTGGTTTGCAGCAAAGTCTTAAGAATGAAATCCAGCCTAGAAATGATAATAGGAAATATACAATCAGGTCACATCATTTTAAAAAAGCCAATTTATTAATGTGTTAGGTGTATATTCCACTTGGGTCTCAAAATGTATGCTTATTTACATCATTAATGTAACACTTATAAAAAAATTGTGGCAAGTAGGATTAGAAGTAGATGACTGGATTAAAAAAAACTTTTTTCTCATCAGTCTCAGATACTATATATAAAAATAAGACTTTGTGGATATTGTTACCTGAAGCATAGTTTAGGTACACCAAGTTTCTTACTTCATAAAGCAAAAATCAACAATGGGGAGAAAAGGATATGATATAGGAAAGTACAAGACAGTTTAGCTGTCATGTGATAGGGAAATCAAGAGATTCAGGCAGTTCAAACAAGTATGAATATTTATTGCAAGCTTAAGCTCTATACAAGTATCTGACAAACTAGAGGTCAAGATAAATGTGTGGGAAATAAGTGAGGCACTCAAGGTGGGCTGAACTTAGATCTCTTACAAGCACAAAGACTCATGACTTATGACACATTTGACTCTTCCCTCAGGCTCAGCCTCGTCATCTCCAACATTAGCTTCCTCAGTCCTAATGAAATTCATGAAAGTTAAAATGGATTTCAACAGCTAATTCAGGACAAATATAAGAAAAAATTATTCATCTTTCTCCAACATAACTGAAATGGTTTAGCCAGCTTACAACTAGATTTATATCTGTGCAACATGAGTAACCTGAGTACTTTGATTTGGCAAATCGTTTTCTACAAAAAGAAAAAAGAAGAAGAAAATGATATCTGATTGTGCATCCTTCCATCATGATGATGCTAATGCTGTAATAGTGGAAATTGCTTATCCCTTTATTTGGAAGCTTTTGCTGTATTAAACTATTGAGTTTGTTGAAACTCAATCATTATTTTCCCAATGGAAAGCAATGAGTTTATTTATCCTGCTGCTACAGTGTTTATGCCATATATCTATGGCAACTTGATAGCTAGCTGAGTTACCTCTAGAAAAAAAACACCAGTAACTATGAGTTTATTAAAAGAACCAGAGCAAATAAGACAGCGCGATATCATTATGGGAAAAGAAAAATCTTCAAGTATAAACAAAAAACCATGTTCCCTCCTCCTTTCCAGTAAAAATATAAGAGAATGGCACAATGGAATTGTGGTAAGTGTGTGTCAAATGGAAATCAGAAATTATTTATAATTACTAATGATGTGACTGTTATTCTGAAAACTGTTGCTCCAATGTAAATTAAAAGACAAGAGGTGTATGAGTACTTCAGTTGCATGAGCGCACACATGAAGATTCAGTTGCATGAATGCACACATGGAGACACACTCACAATTTGTTTAAAGCCAATAGAATGATAATTAATAGGGCAAAGGATAAATGAAAAGCCACATTCTTCTGATGATGGTTGTTAAATATGTCTTTAGGAACTTGCTTAGTCTAATTCACATTACTATAAATATGAAATTTATAGATTAAAGATTAAGGTACTTTTGTAGAAAGGACTTCAGGTGAGAGATATACACAAATACTTTGAAATAATATTAAACAAAATAACAGGAGACATAAGCATAGTGACTAATGCAACAATTAGATTCTGGAATCTATATCATTCTCCCAAAATTAATGGGTAATTGGAAAAATTTAGATAAAATAAATATGCAGTTTGAGAGTTAACAGAGCCTTGTCTACTTCTATAATATGTATCAAATATTTCTCATTAAAACAAATAGCTTGCTAGCTTTTCAGCAGTAGAAGCATTTCTCCAAACAAACGTGGAATACAATTGAACATTGAATGATTTATTTAACAATACAGAGCATTTTTCTGTCTCTGTAGATAAAAATAAATACCTTCTGGAATTGTTAAAAGCCCACTTAAAAAAGAAGTTATTATTAACTTGTACCATTCTTGAAAGCAACCTCAAGTAACAAAAATTCTTAATCAATATTTTTCCCGTTTGTCAATGCATAGTTGATTGAATTGAACATGCTAGGCAAAGCGATAAAAGTTGTGCCATCAAAAAGTGAATAAAAATAAGTTGTTCACATTATATAAATAGTATCTAGTAGCAGCTTATCACTGTCTCCAAGAACAGATGGGTTTTATATTTAGAAATAAAATCGTACTTATAATCCAAATTATTTCTTAAAGATTAAAATAACATTAATTTTAAATTAAAACAAGTGCTATTCTTAATTGATCTTTGTCAATATTAATTAACCATGTTATATATTGAATCACTGAACCATTATACATTGAAATATTCCTGAAGATTCTTTTTTCTTTAAAACTTATCAGAAATATTTATGCTCCTCAATTTAAAACAATTTATTTCTGTTTCATCTTTAATGCATACTCTACTCTCGGAATTAAATACATTGCCTGTTTTACTTACTCAAAATTGCAAAACTCAACAAGACACAGAATGTCAAGCACATTACAAATTTAAGACATACCCAATGGATTATTACTTATGCAAACCTCTTTTATTGGATTTAGGTCTTAGTCATATTCTATATTTAATTCATTGCCATTTATATCAATTTCAGAATCATACACATATAAAATAGCATCATTATATGATAATGCATCAGAGTAGTGTAAAAATATTATTTTGCAAGCTGTAATGTTTGATTTGAAACATTATGGAAATTTTTCAAACTCTTCTTCTGGAGAAAGAAATGACAGACTGAGGATACCTCTGAAAACTGTAGCTGATGACCATAGTGAAAAATGAAGAGCTAGTAAGCAGACCAGGTCTCTGAACCTTTCTAGGCAGAAACAATAGAGCAGAGTTCCCCAACCTTTTCAGTTTTGCAGACCAACAAGGAATTGGAGAAGGGATCATTCCATATGAATGGCCAGCAAGCACAGACATGTGCAGCTCCATTTGCATGAGCGATAGGTTGATATCAGTTTTACCAGGTGACCTAGACAGTAAATATAACCAGATAAACTAATTCTATTTTATTGTCAAGCTACATTAATAGTTGCAAGTCTGAAAGTACAATTCTCCTGTCGTTACCTTTCTAGCCTAGTAATTTAGGGATTGTCTCTCTTGAATCTCTTACTCATCCATTATGCTACACTCCCTCGTATCTGACCATTCCTTAAGTAGGATCTCTTCACCAAACTCCCAAAGTCATTCCTATAATAGTTATACTGAGAGAGAATTGACTAAATCCATCAAGTGAGTTGCCATAGTTGAGGGGGAACTTGATCAGACTTCTCATCTAACAACCTAACTACTAGAGCTCACTTTCTCTTTTTACATTTGTCCAGTCGTATTTATCTTGATACTTAAATGTTTAGGCTAGCACTGATCCAATTCAAATAAATCAGGATTGCATCTTGGCAGAAATTCAAATTATCTAGCTTATTTTTAGATGTTTTATAGTACACAGCCAAAATATAAAATATTTGTGCAAGCTTGTTCCTTCCCTTAAAATAAAACATTATACAATATGCTTTATCACTTGTTAATCCCTTTTCATTTATTTCTGCCAAGACTATTGTTTTTATACCAAGCTTCATTGAAAATTATTTATCTGCGATTAGTGACCACATAGAGGACTTTCTCTAGAATTTTCTACATTTAGATCCATCCATATTGCTGTTGTCATCTTCTCTTTCCTTTCACATTTCCCATCATTATGATGTTTAGCAAAGATTCTGTATCTTTGCAATGTGTACAGAGTATGATAGTTATGCCAGTCATATAGGTCTCCTCTAAGAAGTAAACATTTGTGTCTCAAGGAAAAACTCTGAATTGATATATTCCATGATCCAATTTTTTGTTTTCATGACTAATCATAGTATTCTAAAAAAAAATGTTTCAAAACACCAAATCTACCTTTTGCATTCATAGTGCACAACACATAAAACTACCTCCTTCATGATTCTAATCTCTATATGCATAGATTCATCACAGTATATAAATATCTTTCACAAGGCCATCATGCTACCCTATCAAGTATAAACTGATGTGAGTTTACACACTATGCTTTTCAAACACAAATGACATTACTGCAGTGTAAGAGTTTACCTATTGACTATTTATGTGGAGATATCACTACTCATGAGACAATGATTGATTCAGCAAAAAGAGGAATACTAAATTCTTATTGGTTTATATAAGAAACCAATAAATGAAATTGCTGTAGTAATTTAAATTAGAAAGCTAACTAATAAAACTGACTATACCTGCTATAACTACATTTCTTATAATCTTTTTGATATTTTTGTTTAACAGAGATTGCAATTTAGTATTGTAAGAATTAAATGGCATGAAAGCTGACTAAGGCCCTATTTGTTATGACTTGCATGTGATAATCTATTTTAACTTTGTTTTCTTCACTTAGCAAGCTTATGACAAGTCTACAAATCTGAACATGTAAGAACACATGCTACTTTATTTTTGTTCTAAACTCCTTTTCCTGACAAAAATCCAGAGATAGTTGAGGTGCGCAGAATGTCTTTTACAAAAAAAGTTGATAAGATGTCATCTGTGCTCATTCCATATCCCTCAGCCAATACAGGCACATATATATGTCTCCATGATTATAAGGTTTACAAAGCACAGAGAATAATTATAATTTAAAGCAGTCACAATACTTGAATAAATTCTAAAAGATCTATTGCTTAGATCATGTAATTAATTACATCATGCTGTTCTTGTCTTGAATGTTCTGTTGTTGAGAGGACTTTTTTTCCAAAGGGAAGATAGCTGAATAGAAGAATAATTAGATTGTGTGTCATGTACATATATGTACATGGCAAATCAGCAACTGAATGTATGCCCTTAATTACCTAGTACTTGAAGCAATCTTTTGGCAGGAGTATTTGCCGAATAAATGGAAAGAGTGTTTCTGGTATAGTTTCTGTAAAAAGCATAGAATTCTCTGTTTTGATATATTCATAGCTTGAGTCCAATACCAGGCTGATACTAATATAAACTTAGCTATTTTGTATAAATGGGATTTATCTTATGCTTAGTGCCTTTGAAAGACAATAATGGTTCAGTGGTTTTTTCCCTTTGTTTTTTGCAGTTGCTTTTGTAGGAAGAACTGATGGATCCATTATAAACTGGATTAAATATATATTATAAATCCATGAAAGATGTAGAATGTTCTATTAACTTCCCCTGTTAGTGAGACAGGCTGCAAATCCACCAGTCCCCTGGGTTTTTTTTTTATTTAGGTTTTTTTATGTACTGAAAGAATAAGGTGACCAGACGTCCCGCTTTTTGCGGGACAGTCACGATTTTTCAAAATTTGTCCCGTGTCCTGCTGCATGTTCAAAAAGTCCCGATTTAAAAAGGACGCTGTTAAAAAAAAATTATTTCTATGAAGTGTTGTTCCTGATGTGGCCTTTAGAGGGCAGTGGTTTCCCACCCTCCGCTTGGCTTGCTCGCAGCGCCTGATGAGGGGCGAGTCTCCTCCCTCCACTCCTGCTCTTGCACATGATCATATCTCCCTTCCTTTTGATCTGGTTGCTTTTCTCTGGTCTCCTTTTGGTGAGAGGGGCGGGAGGGGGGGAGAAGATCTGTCATTTTTTTTCCTTTAAAAAAAAGGGGGGACCCAGGATTTATTGCAAATAAAGAAATCCACCCCAAATGGATCAGGAGGCAGGATGGGGGGGAATGGGAATTAGGGGAAAGGGGGATTTTCCTCCCATGCCTTGGATTTTATTTATTTATTTATTTATTTATTTATTTATTTATTTATTTAAAAGTTGCTTTTCTTGTATTTCCTTTGCTCATTTGTTTTATTGAGGGGGTATGGGTGGGGAAAAAAAGAAAGAGATCTGGGAGCTTGAATTGGTGTGGCTGGAATTGGGGCTGCAGGATGGGGAGGGCAGTGTCTGTGCGTATAATTTGGAAGAGGTGGGGGGGATGGAGGAGATTTCCTTCTCTCTGCTACTCTTCTCTTGTCTCCTTCTGTCGGATGGGATTGGGAGTGGGTGGGTGGTGGCATACAATCCCCTCTTATTTTTTTAATCTATCTCTTTCTTACCTTGTGATCTCCAATCCCCCTCCCTCCCCCGCACCCCCTTCCTAGGTTCCCCCATTCCTCCTGAGATCTCGTAATTGCTGTAACCAAGCACTTAACAGCTGCAAATAAAAGACTCTACTAGCAATTCCCCTTTTGTTGCTGGTAAAAATCGTACACACACACACACACACACACACACACACACACACACATTTTGACTGCTCTTTTTGTGCATCCAGTGTGAAGTGAGCAGGAATGAAGGCTGCACACACACACACACACACACACACACACACACACACACACAGACACACACACACATAGATTAATAACCCCCGTTTTGCAGCCACAGACTCTTAAAAACTCATCCATCCTTCCCCCTTTTCATCCATCCCTCCCTCTTCATTCTTTACATTTCTCTACACATTTCTCTATTTATCATATTAAGTCTATCTCTTTTTTTAAATTATTATTCTGCTGGTCTTCCTGGGCAGCCTTGACGCCCCCCTCCCCCCCAAAAAGTGGCAAGTTAGAAATTTAAATTTTCATCCAACATGACTAAGGTGTGCTTTATCCAATTTTCTCCTCTTGAGCTTCTGTGGACAAGAGCAGTCTACCTGCCACCATCAGGAGTCATGGGAAAGGAGCAATATAGGGGGATTTACAAACTATATTTGTGTAGACTTTATAAAGAGATTTAGCGATGATGGCATAATAAGATGTGACAAGGCTTGCATGATGCCATATAATGAACTTGGCTGCATTGAGTCATTTAAAAAAAACTTACTTTTTTTAAAGAGGGCATTCTATTTAGGAACCGTCTCCTGCTTCCTCTCTGCAGATTCTGCTTTAAAGCAGTGGTCCCCAACCAGTGGTCCGTGGTGGACCACTGGTGGTCTGTGAGAAAATTTAGGTGGTCCACAGAAATTAACATCTATATCACTCTGGATTCACTTGGAGTGCCTGCCTGCTGGTAAGTGAGCCGGGTTTTTTTCTTTTATTTTTTTAATGTATTTTAAAATAATATTTTATTTATTGTGCATAGGATTTTTTAAAATAGTTTTATTCTGTGTGGATTCTTTTTTTAAATTGTCTTAGACTATATTTTAAATAGTCAGGAGTCACTGAAACTGAATTTGCACTTTTAATAATCAGGAAGCACATACTGAGTTTCTTTGAAAAAAAATCCAATAATTTAAAAATCCAATAATTTGTTTCCTAGTATAATTTGGTTGCTTATTAGTAGCCTATGACTATCACTAAGTGTTGTAGCTTATGATTCTTGATGAATGTATTTTTTTTCTTTTATGTACACTGAGAGCCTATGCACCAAAGACAAATTCCTTGTGTGTCCAATCACACTTAACTAATAAACTATTCTATTCTACTCTACTCTACACTATTCTACTCTACTCTATTCATTTCTATTTCAATTCTAATAAGGAGTTTAGCTTCTCTCTCTTGAAAATGTAAGCTAGCATAAGGCATTATAATGCAAGCTAGCCTTAGCTTTCAAACAGTTCATTTAGTGACCAAAGTTACAATGGCATTGAAAAAAGTGACTGATGATCATTTTTCACACTTAGCTACCATTTTCACACTTAGCTACCGTTGCAGCATCCTCATGGTCACGTGATCAAAATTTTGATGTTTGGCAACAGTTACAATTTATATTTGTAAATTGTAGTTATGTTGAAATAAAAAAAATATTACAATACTATTTTTGCGTTGTATGAAAATTTTTGTTGCTCCGTATAAATTTTTTAATTAAGCTCACCCTCCCTGGTCAAAGGTGTCCCTCTTTACCAATCTGAAAATCTGGTCACCTTATGAAAGAACTTCATCTCTTTATGTTCACAGTGATTACAAATCCAATGGATTTTTTACCCTTAACACACAATGTTTCTATATTTCCTTTTTAATGCATTTTTTAAAAATTCCATACATCAACTAACCCATTACATAACTCTAATATTTTGTCTGAGGGTTCCAATTTCCCATTAATCTCTACAGAAAGATTGCATGCTGGTCTAATCAAACCCATCTGCAGATATGTTTATTGACATGAACAAAAAACATATAACTAATCATGTACTTTGTACTGCATTTTCTTTTTTAACTTGGTTTATTTGCTTATTAATCCAAAGGTGAAAAATCCATTACTTGTATAAAGCAGCAAAACCAGATCAGAATGATCCCTATACAAAATTTTCAAAGACTTCTTGACTAAACATAAAAATATGCTATATAAAAATAATACAATTGTACAGGGATATAAATATAAGGGAAACAAGAATGTTTTACGTTTTTTATTATAATTTATTTTACTTAGCAATCTAAGAAGTTTGTCGCCATCAGTTGCTTCTGTATGACTTCAGATGCAGATGGAAATTAAAGAATTCTTTATGGAAATAATATTTGTTAGTACAGTAATTTTTATAAGTGAAATATATGCAGTTCATCCTGAGGCAAAGGAAGCAAACTCTTCATCGATTGCACGCTGATGCTGCCTCAATCCCTAAAGCTGTCCTGAATCAGGAGGCTGCTGCAGCCCACTCTAGGCCATTTCTATTATCAGAGGCCTGCTGGCCACATGGCCCAAAGCTGAAGTTTTTTACTCAGAAGCTGGTGAAAATGTTTTCCTTAGATTTCACGTTTTTACAGTTTCATCATCATCTGAATAAAACACTTTGGCTTTTCTGCCAGTGGATCAGCTTCTTCTGGAAATCTTCAAAAAGCACAATAAAGCCATGGGAAATGGAGTGGGAAGGAGTAAGTGGAATCCAGGATGCTAGCAAAGCAAACCTATGGAGACTGGTGGGCAGATCAGGGATGGGAAACAATCGTGGGATGGGACCCAGGGGGACATGAAGTATGTCAGTGGATCGGGGAGGCCTTGAGTAGCCTGCTCCAGCACTAGGGGCTGCATGCTCTTCCCCACCCTGAAATACCTCATGTGCATTTAGCGACCTGCGCATTTGATTAGCAAATTCATTGGGGAAAGAAAAAAGTGATCATGTTCATTTAACTTGATTCCATCAAATATTGGAATACAAATATAATTGGCAGACTATTATATTTGTAACTCAAGGGTTGCCTACATACGATACCACATAGCCTAATTGGCAACAGTGTCCAGAATTCAGCAGCATTCATCACTCTTGGGTCCCCCACAAAAAAACAATTATGTATAAAATAATATCAATTTGGAAAAGATACGGTACATATAAAAAGTATACTTGAAAATGTTTTGTCCTAATCAGTGTGTACTATGAAAAGATGCATGCTGAGAAATATATATTTAAGAATGTTAAAATACTCTGCATCAAACTCCATGCATAGTTTTATTCATTAGAGTAGGCTGCAAAAAAGATACACCAAAAATATTTGTTATGGAATAACATAACACAATAATATAACTTATACAACAAATATGGATTTTCTTACAATTTAATATGCTCAGCAGAAAATTTGACATACAGGAATAATATATAAGTAGCGGATTCAATGACACAGGCTAGATTTGGACTAGATCCACATTCCAAATTAAATTGAACTGATAAACAAATTAGAATTTTGCCATCTGCTAGATTTCTCATTTCTATGAATTTTTCAGTATACTTTCATGTACCACAACGTTGTCAAATTCTGTACTTTTCTAGAAAAGATATATTAAATATGCATTAAATGAAATATGTAATTTGAAAGTATTTTTAATGCAAGAAAATAAGGAAAGCATTCAGAATGGAAACAAATTTATTCAACTCTGTTTTTGCCCTGATCTTCAATATCATCTACAAGCTGACACTGAATTCAGACAATCCTTTTTTTTAGCATCCATTATACAGTTTATGGGTCTAGTTTTCACTATAGCATAAGGTGACCAGACATAACGCTTTTGGCGTGACACCCCCGCTTTTTGATGCATTTTCCCGCGTCCCGCCCGCTTTTTTAAAAGGCACGCTTTTTTTGGCACTCGCAGCTCCCGCCCATCAGCTGCTGGGCTGGCTCATCGTTCTGTTCTATGCTACCTACAAATTTAAGCCAGCCCAGCCTGCCGCTCACTGAGTTGATTGGCTGGACTCCTTAGCTGAGGACGCAGAGGAGTCTCCATTTTATTTTGTCTTTCTTGTTGGGGTTGCAGCTGCACTTACTGGTGGTGAGTAAAATAAATCATGTTTTGTAAAAAATTTTACTCGGGAGTAAATTTTACTTACTCCCGAGTAAAAATTTTACTCGGGAGTAAAATTTACTCCCGAGTAAAAATTTTACTCGGGAGTAAAAAGCGGCTGCCAGTCGGGCAGAGAACTTCCACGTGGTTCCATCCAGACTTGCCGCCCGTGCTGGCTGTGAACTCCGCAAAGCCAAAGGGGGAGAAGGCAGGGGGCTGTCTCCTCCCCCCAGCCCAGCAAACAGTCCTTTTTTCAGCTGTGCAGACAACTTCCACGTGGCTCTCGCAGCCCGGCAGAAGCATTTTTTCGGGGGAGGGCTCTGCCTTAAGCAAGAATTGCATTAAAGACCAGAGCAACAGGTATTGTCAGCTGTGCAGACAACTTCCACGTGGCTCTCGCAGCCCGGCAGAAGCATTTTTTCGGGGGAGGGCTCTGCCTTAAGCAAGAATTGCATTAAAGACCAGAGCAACAGGTATTGTCAGCTGTGCAGACAACTTCCACGTGGCTCTCGCAGCCCGGCAGAAGCATTTTTTCGGGGGAGGGCTCCGCCTTAAGCAAGAATTGCATTAAAGACCAGAGCAACAATTATTTGCCTGGAGAGACAAATAATTCCTAGGGATACTTGCCATGTTCTTTCATCACCATGACGATCTTATTTTTTTGAGCTAAATGTATTTTTCCAGTTTGAATTGGGCATAATCTTTTTTTATTGATCCACTGTCAGGAAGAGGGATTATAATTTAAAACAGATGATTTCAGTGGCATCTTTTTTATTAATTTAAATTTCTTTCCGTTCTCCATACCCATCTTCTTGTATCAAATAATAGCTGTGGATTCATTGGTATTAAATGTATATGTTTGAAGCAGTGCAGGAAATCTTGAAAACTTATGAATTTCTCTCCCCTCTGTGGCATTAGGCCTTAGTATCTGATTTGCTATATAACTTAGCAGTAGTTATTAGCACTCTTGGTGAATGATTCCCTTTTCTCAAATTATCTTGAACAATAGTTTGCAGTGTTTTCATATCTTGCACCCAGCTTTTTAAATTTATTATTAAATAATTTGTATTCTATCAGGGGCTTTCAGCAGTTTACAGCAACAAAAATGCCAAATAAAATTATATTATTATAAAATCATTGTAACAATTCCACAAAAACAATAAAAAGAAAATCCAGTGATAAAACCATATTAAATCCCAATGGCTCTAGAAGACAGAATAATTTGTACAGCCTTCCTGAATGGACAGCAGGTTAGGGCTCCCTGCTCTGGAGGAGGTTTCCAAAGGATGGGCAGGGCACCAGCTGAGACCTTTCTCCTGAGAAAGCCCTACCTTTGTCATGAATGGGATTACAGGGCCTCCCCAGAAGATATTTAAAGCTCTGGTAAGATAGCTTTGAGGGGGGTGGTCTTTAAATATTTGGACTTTAAGCTGATTTTGGAACATCTGTAAATTTGAAAGCACAAAAAATGCTATTGGCTTGTTTCCAGATGAGTCATTTACTGTAAGGAGTATAGGCTCAATGTATTTTAAAATAATATTTTATTTATTGTGCATATGATTTTTTAAAATAGTGGTATTCTGTGTTGATTCTTTTTTTAAATTGTCTTAGACTATTTAAAAAAAGATTCTATCCAAAATAAATTGAAACAAGCCATTTTTAAAATTTCTATGCACAATAGTTTGAAATGGACTCAGGAGTCATGATTGACACTGAGTGAATTTGCACTTTTAATAATCAGGAAGATACAATGGCATTGAAAAAAGAGACTGATGACCATTTTTCACACTTAGCGACCATTTTCACACTTAGCGACCGTTGTGGCATCCTCATGGTTACGCGATCAAAATGTTGATGTTTGGCAACGGATTCGTATTTCTGATGATAGTTTGAAATGGTGACAGTATAAATTATTGCTGGTGTAATACTTAACAATGGTTTTTAAGGATTTCTTTTATTTATAGAATACCTTTTTTATTATTTTGGGGGGATTTTTACTTTTAAATTGTTTATAAAATGTATTTACTACAAGAAATGTTCCTTTTTGCAAATGTGATCTTTGCAAATCTTTGTGATGCAATATGTTCAGACCAGGTTTATGTGTCTCAAAGTGGCTGCTATTCTATGGGCAGGCCAGGTTGGTGCAAGGCAGCTTTGCCAGATTTGGTGTGTTTCACCCTCATTGAATTTTATATCGTATAAAGAATGGAAGGAGGAAGGAAGAGAAAAAAGGAGGAAGGGAGTGAGTGAGGAAAGAAGAGGATGGAAGGAGGGAGGAAGGAAAGAAGAGAGGGAAAGAGCAGAAGACAGATAAGGTGAAGGTAGATAAGCAAGAGGAATGAAGGAAGAAGTGAGGAGTCTCGAGGAGGGGGAAAACATTTAGTGACCAAAGTTACAATGGCATTGAAAAAAGTGACTGATGACCATTTTTCACACTTAGCGAACGTTGAGACCATTTTTCACACTTAGCGACCGTTGCAGCATCCTCATGGTCACGTGATCAAAATTTTGTTTGGCAACAGATTTGTATTTATGCTGGTTTCAGTGTCCTGGGGTGACCTTTTGACAAAAAAAATTTTTTTTTAATGAAGCCCCCCCCCCCCATCAAGGGTGTCCCTCTTTTCCAATCTGAAAATCTGGTCACCTTACTATAGCAGCAAAACTGTATTAGAAGTAGAGATGGAGCATTTTGCAAAAACATACATGTACAGTCTTTGCATACCATTCAGATGCTTCTGTGAATTGTGATTTTCAGGTTCAAGGCATCAAGCATGTCAAGTCTCTTAAGACCATTAACCTAAGACCATTATCTGACTGGAAACAAACTAGGCATTTACAACAGCTATACATTTGACTGTAATTCTGTGCCCTTGGGGATAGAGGGGTACATTTAATGCCATGTTTCCTTCTGTCTCTGTCCTACTTTCTATAAAAAGATAAGTAGTTTTTGAATAGTACGGTTGTCTTTGGTGCAAAAGTAAATTGCTATGTAGAAACACATATGCAAATGCACAAACATAGAAAATATTCAGTTGAGAAAGGACTAATAAAAAGTTCATTTAGATAATTCTTCCCAACATTGATTAGATCATTTCTAGAAGACGGTTCTTTTTTTCCCTGAGACCGAGTCCAACTAGGTTTAATTCTAAAGTGAAAGTGACCAGAGAGTGTAAAATTATGTGTTTCCCCTTAAAATCAGTGGATTTGCATTCATTTTTACAATTGTTGTTCTGATCTATTTTGATCTTCCCTATCGCAGCTAAATATTAAATTGATGGATGAAAAAGCTTGGACTACAGCCTTCCTAAAGGCAACTCCTGAATCTTTGCCAAAGAATTTGAAATCAGGTCAGGATAATTTTATTTTCATAGATATGAAAGTAGGACAGATGGGTCTTGAAGCAGAACTGCCAAGATTTAGTGTGAAAGTCTGTTCTTGTGCATTTTTTCTCCTGATACGTTCACCCAAAATTGAAAGAAGAGAAATTGCACGAAGCAAAACTTATTTCTAAAAACCCTACAACACTGCCAATAAAAATCCACTTTGTGACTAACTATCATTTCTACTAGTTTATTGTATATTCCTATCAGTAAGTTTAATGTATTGGTCCAAGACAGTAGACACTGAATTGATAGAGAATTATAGACAGCATATAACCTTTTGGGTTATTGTTTCAGATATATTTCCTTACATAAAGAAAAAAATAGTGTGACTATAGACAAAAGCAAAAATCAGTAGGAGTGGGAATGAGTTCAGGCTTCATGATGTCTTCCCCATTGAATTTCCTTGTGGGAAACTTGCAGAGATCATCATAAACTTTCCTTCCTTCTTCCCCTACACCACCATCTAATTAGAGTGACTCTGGGCAGTTTATAAATAAAAGCATGCAGTGGTACAAAAACTTAATTAAAAACAAAGCTGAAAACAGAATTTGAAACAATGTTAAAAATTAAGAGAATAAAAAAAGTTGAAAAAGCAGAGAGAGCTTCCTTGATCTCCCTAGTTTCTAAGAGATATTTTTTGATTAGATACTTTTTAGTCTTCTTTGATTTATATTCTTTCATCTATTCTAGTTTGCTTATAACTGATCTTACCATTCTTTTTGTTTTCCAACCATTTTGGTGATTTAATATTTGGCTTTTTATCTTCTTTCATAATTTTGCATCCAAGGTATAATGTAATAACTGCAGCTGTACTGTAATTGAATTGGCTTATTTCTTGTAGTGACAACACTTATATTTGATATTACAGTATTTGCATCTTTTAATACGTGTGCTAGGTTATTTATAACACATTCAATGTAGGCAACATTGTTCTATTGTTTCTGTACTATTCTAAATTATCAGTTATTCCCTGTTTTAATTTCTTTAAAAAAATAGTTATAGGACTTTGTTCTTTCCAGAGAGAAGGCAGAAGAGAGGATGACTGATTTAGGGAAAGGAAAGCTATGCTGGCTTCCTCTACTAACTAATACCAACTCCTCCTGGTTTGCCTCTATATTCTGAGATACTTTTGGCAAGGCATCAATTTTCTTGCCCTGAGTAGACGTTTGCAGTTTTTCTATTTCTACTTCTGTGAATACATTAGTTCATATAAATTTAATTTTTATTAATGATTTGGGATTTTGTTCTTTCAAGAATTGATTCATTCTTTTAATATATCTTTTTGTTGTTGGATCTGATTTGTAATAATATATCATTAATTTTTGTAATAATCTGTATATTTATAGCAGGTATTTTCAGTCTTTGTATATATGTGGTAGGTATATAATTTTTCTTCCACTAGTCATGCAGTCCTCAGTACTAAAGCTTATTGGACACACACTGTCAACTCCAGCAACTAGTTTGCTCTTTGTTGACCTGTGTAAAAACAAATATAGTATTGATTTCTGTAAACCTCTGTAACTCACTATATTATTTAGGGAAGAAGAACTCTTTTTCTCACCCTTCTGTTGAGATCTGTCCTGTATGATTGAACATCTGGTATAAGTCTCATATTTTTGGGAGCATGTAAACACCACAACTATGTCTGGATAGTACTTCATTCGGGAATCATTATTATGGTTCATCACCTATTATTATTGAAGATCTCAAGCTGGTATGTGTAGATGCAGTATTATGTGTAATCTCAAAATTTAAAGACAGGGCACAAAATGTATTTCCTTTTGCCAGAAACAAAAACTCATTCTTTTCTTATAAAATTTTGATGGCTTTCAATGTACTCTAAACTTTAAATCTAGCTTAATTAAGATGGCATAAGAATGAGGGACTTTTTAGGATGGCACATAAAACATTCATTTATTGTAAAGGTCTGTTCTACATGTTGGATGTACTGTTCATTTTATGTTATGATTCTTGTTTTCAGTAATTTACAATTGCTTTAGAAATTATTATTTTCTATTTTTAATTACCTGATATCTTAGCTGTTTGTAAGATAGACAATAGAAAATAGATAGATAGATGATAGATAGATAGATAGATAGATAGATAGATAGATAGATGATAGATAGATAGATAGATAGATAGATAGATAGATAGATAGATAGATAGATAGATAGATAGATAGATAAATACATAAAGACTCGTTTATTTCATTTTTACTTGGATTAATTTGATTTATATGACAATCTTATCTATCTCTGTTTGAAAGACATTCCAACTATTGTATGATCAATAAATTTAATCTCAGATAAATTAGTTGGACAGTAGTTTTAATCAGTGTTGATATTAATCCCTCTAAGTAAGAATTTAGAATGAATTTCATGACTATAAAATATAGTATAGTATATTCAAAATCTTTAGTCTGCCCAGTTCCTTCACTTGGGTAATATATGAGACTTATACAACACTCTATTAATATATGCAGACCCAGTTTTTCAAATTTAATCCAGTCTGAAACAAGAAAAAAGATGTACATTACCATCTACTTACTTGACAAAAATAACTAATGTGCAAAATATAATTAATCATTCCTGTGCACAGATTAGAAGGAATCTTTGTTTAATTTGCTCATACTCCAAACTTCTATTGATCTTCCAGAAGGAAAAGTTGATTGGATTAGCTCTGTACACAAAACTATGGTTTTCTCAGTTTTACCTCAAGCCATGAATTCCTGACTTACCCATAAACTATGATGAAGCAAACCTAAGTTCCTTGGTCTCCTTAAAACCACTAAAACCTTTCTGCAAGTGGTAGTGTCTGCAGTTATTCAAATTAGGCTTGGTTGTTTGAGACCCTTAGTACTTATTCCCATTACATGTGCTGTGATTACAGGGTAGGTCTTCTACTCTGCTTAACTGAATATAAATTTTCAGTAGCAGGTTGCCTTGGAAACCTGAATGTGCACATTAGCCTGGGGTTCTCTTTTTAATGGCCATCCCCTACCTAGATTCTTGATAATTTTTAGCATTCCCTAAAGCACTAAGTATTTTTTCATAGTCTGATTTTCTTTGAGTTAATAAAACAAAGTGCAGCACAACAGGCAACTGAAAGGAAGGCCTGACACTTAAGTGAGTTGTTTAGTATTTAAGCGTGAAGCCTGGGGCAATCTTTAAAAAAATTAATAGCAGAAACAAGGGGAGATTGCTATAGTACTTGATTGCCCATTATGCCATACTTTAAGCAGAGTGCTTGTCATGAACTTAATAATCCTTCTGTATTTCACAAATATTTCATAAACTAGTTTGGCAGCTTTGGAAGCTTTATTCTGCTCGCAAGTTGACATTTTAGTGTTTGCCTTTTATAATCTGAATAACTCAGATAAAGTCATCTTTTCAACCCTTAAATAAATATTTGAAGAAATATGTGGAAGTTGCCAAGATTTTGCCAATGATAGGATGAGATAATAGAAAAATATAATAAAGAGTTCTTAAGGCCATATAAAAGCTGTGTTTCAGTCACAATGATTATACATTATAGTGAACATCTGATAAAAGTGTAAGCATATAAACAATGCACAGAGAATAGCCATACTGGAGAATGTGATCCAAAACATTAAAGACTCCACTTGTATCTACATATACAAGTAGATTCAAGTCTACATATCTGACCTGATCATTTAGATTTATAAGACAATCAAACTTATAATTAACATTCTGAATGGTCTTTAAAAAATTTAAACTATTATAAAAACCACAACCTATACACACACAACCAAATCTGCAAACCACAACTACATCTTTTCCTAACAGCACAGAACATCCTGACCCAATACAGTAGGAGAATAGCTAGATTTTTCAAAGCACTATGAAACCTAAGTAGAGTTGGAAACTTTGCCTCTCAGGGGAAGCAGTACAGGCACAGAGGAGGCTCATCTTCTAGGTCTGATAAAGTGACACTGCATCAGGAAAAAGCATCACTCAATCCATCCAAATCACTAATGTTCTGAATGGAACATGGAAACAGAAGCTTATAATTCTTCTATTTAATTTAATATATGCTGAAATTACATTTGTAGGCTTTTTTTCCAATCCAGTCTAGACTTGCCAAGGTTTAAATCTTTTGCGTGCCAAACATTTGCTCTGCTACTGAGTTACCCAGTGAAATTATAAAGCCATACCTTGGTCAAATGAGCTTTTTCAATAACTTTGGCCCTCAGAGAGAAGACACTGACATAATTTCTAATGATTCAGGAAGTTTGCTAGCACCAGATCAGAATTTTTATCATATAGTCACTATTAGCTCTCATGAAACTCAAGCTGTGTTCTGCTACTAAATCTTTTTAAATTGCAAATACCATGGGATAAACTTGAGATCGTCTGCATTCAGTAGCTGCATGAGCTACTGCAAAGCTATGATTTTTCTCTAAATTGGTCTTTCTTTTCTTCCTGCCATTTTCCAGCATCCAAATTTTGAAGCATCACTTGGCCTAAAGAGATAAAGCCAAATGAATATTCTTACGCTCCATACTATTGTAGTGCTGATTGTGTGGTAGATGCTAAAAAAGGAAATAACTGAGAAAAGAATATGTAGGGGTAATAAAATATGGGATTAACTATAAATGTAATATATCAAGAGTAATGACAAATTCAAAACTTTTAAAGATAATGAAAATATGTGAGTATGTTAAGAAACTAAATGTCAGTATCTTGCAATCCTTTTGCACAAACTGAACATTTTTTTCTGGTTCCTCTCCAGGACATTGCTTCCATCTCTTTGCTGGCTTTTGATTGAGATGACTACATGGTTTTTAGCTGCATATGTATTAAAGTGGTATGATGTTTCAGCATTGAGAAACCCTGTCACTTCAATGGGATTGGCCCACCTCTTTGCACCATCAGATTAACAGAGTTGTAAAGGACCTTGTAGATCATCTAGTCCAACCCCCACTCATAAGCAGGAGACCCTACATCGTTCCTGACAAATGGCAGTCCAATCTCTTCTTGCAAGTCTCAAATGATGAAGCTTCCACAACTTCCAAAGGAAAGCTGTTCCATTGTTTGACTGTTCTCACTTTCAGAAAATGTATCCTTATTTCCAGTTAAATCTTTCCTTGTTCAGTTTCCGTCTGAAACTGAACAGGTATTTTGGAAAATAGCTTGATCTTTTTCTCTCTGTGGCAGCCCCTCAAATGTTGGAAGACTACTATAATTTCTCCCCTGGTTTTTCTCTTTACTAGACTAGCCATTCCCAGTTCCTGTAACCCTTCTTCATATGTTTTAGTCTCCGGTCCCCTAATCATCCTGGTTGCTCTTCTCTGCACTTTTTCTAGAGTCTCAACATATTTTATAGGGTGGTGACCAAAATTGGATGCAGTATTCTAGATGGTCTTACTAAGGCTTTATAGAGTGGTATTAGTACCTCACTTGATCTTGATTGTACCCTTCTGTTAATGCAATTTAGGATTGCATTGACTTTTTTTGGCTGCCGCCGCACACTACTAGTTCATATTTAACTGGTTGTCCATTAAATCTCCAAGATCCATCTCACAGTTACTGCTATTAAGCCTGGTTTCACCCAGTCTATATGTGTACTTTGGTTTTTTCTTGCCTAAGTGTAAGACTTTACTTTGCTCTACATTGAATTTCATTTTGTTAGATAGGGCCCAGTGTTCAAGTCTGTCAAGATCCATCTGGATCTTGAGCCTATATTCTAGGGTATTAGCATCAGAAGAAGCCTACTTCAGACATTGTTGGATAAGAAATTTTGGTTGGTGGAATCAAGGAGAAAAGCCTTCTTTGCTTTGACCCATGCCCTCTGGATGTTCCAGAAGACAAGTAAGGTGAGATCTGTCTTTTCCCTTCTGGCCTTTTGCAAAGGCTTTAAAATATGGCTTTATCAATTAGGACCCTAACTGGGCATGCTAGATTGGAGATGGCTGAGTGCAAGACAAAATTCCACCTCTCTACCATTCATACTATGGATTTTAATGTATTATTTAATTGTTTCTTTAATTTTGTTGCTTTTAATTTTTTATATTTACTACTTTTATGCTATTGTAGGTCACCCAGAGTCATTCAGGATAGTGAAAGGAATGGCATATAAATTTAATTAATAAATAAAAAATTGTCCAAGAGCAGCCACAAGATACATAGAATATGTTGGACTTTCTCACCCATTATTTAGAAGGGAAGTCAAATGTTTGCCATGAGTTGAAACACAGGCAACAGAAGCAAGATAGGAATCAAAAACAGAGACAGGAAATTTCATGCCTTAGAGTTTTCTGCTGACTCAGGGATACATCCAAAGAATTATGACCTGAAACAACTGAGGAGTTGATAGAGAAGAGGGAAGTGGCTTGGGCAATAAGAGTATTTCTCACCTACTACTAAAACATATGTGCATTTTAAATATTTGGAAAATTGGGGAAAAGACAGGGAAATAACATTTTTAGGGGCTTGCACACATTTTATTGGGAAGAAATAGATCTGCGTTTATATGCAAGCAAATTAGAGTAAATATCTAAATTCATACATTAAATAATCAGGTGTACAGATCTGGGTGTACCTGTGTGTTTCAGAAACATGTATACAATACATATGATTAAATGCAGACTGAAAAGGAGCAGTGTACCACATGCTTCCTTAGCCACAGACACACAGAGTGAGATAAGCAATGAGCATATTTCTGCCAAGGAAGTAGGAAAAGGAAAGTAATCACTTCACATAGTCTCTTTAGTGCCAAAACTTTAAATGCATTGTTATAAAATAATTGTTTGAAAACAAAATATTCAATAGCTTAAATGGATTTCCAGAGAAAATGTTTTGAACAGTAGATAGATTTCAGTTCAAATGTTCTTTTCATTTAGGTTATTATTCTTCCAACTATATGCACCCACAAGGCAGCATAAGGAGTACTATGCTTTGGAAGTGATGATTAAAAATGTATGAGTCAGTAAAATCTGCTGCTATATCATAGCCAAAATTTCTAGTTATTTATTTATTGTTTGAAAAATTCAGGGATTTTTTTCCTTTTAGGTTATTTGTCTCCCATTCATATCACCATCCTCGCATCCCCATAAAAATGTTATTCTGTAGAATTTTCTCTGCATAATTTCCATTTGTATAGTTACATGAATGCACATGTTTGTAGATGTGGAACTTCTTACATCTCATTCAGAATGCCCTGTGTCATCTAGTATACAAAATGATAGCAAAACAGCACTTGTTGTTCAGTTGCTAATTTATGTCTTACTCTTCACAACTTCATGGACCATAGCACGCCAGTTCTCTACTATCTCCCTGAGTTTGCCATATTCATATTCATTAGGCAGAAGTACATTACAGGAAAAGAAGAAAGTAAAAAAGAGAAAATATTTATGTTACCAGCCAGGGCGAGAAATAACAGATAATTATGGTATTACTTCAGATGGAAAAATGCAGTGAAATGCAGATAGTGCTCAATTTATGTTCATTTAGTGATTGCTTGAAGTTATAACAATACTGAAAAAGTGATTTTTCACACTTATGACTATTGTAGCATCCTCATAATCATGTGATCAAAATTCAAATATTTGCCAACTGACTCATATTTATGATGGTTGCAGTATGTCAGGATCATATGATCATCTTTGCAACCTTCTGAAGCAAAGTCAATGGGGAATTCAGATTCACTTAACAACTGCAGGATTAATTTAGCAACTACAGTGATTCACTTAACAAATGTGGCAACAAATGTGGCAAGAAAGATCTTAAAATGGAGCAAAATTCACTTAACAAATGTCTCATTTAGCAACTTGGCACTTGGCACTTGGCATTCATTACTCTAATAGCATATATCCTAAAATATGTAAGGATAATGTGAAGGTCTTTATTTTTGTGGATTTCACCACTTTCATGGAAAAAAGAGATGGCTAAATTGTATCTGGTGTACCTAATTCCAATATTATAATATAATACAATGCTCGTAAGAACAGGATGGGTGAGATTTCAGATAAATTGTTCTAGAATAAACAAGTATATTAACACATCATAATTTAGACTTTTACTATACATTTTTGAAAGAATATTCATTTTAGTACACACCACACAATCACACTGGTTGTTTGAAGAGAATGTCCAGACTATTATACTATGCTATTTTTAAGTAAATATATGTCAGGTATTTTAATAAATGTTATTATGAAATCACTGATAACTTTTTTCTTTTTTCTTTGTGATTTTATTGCCTTAATTGTCTGAACCATATCAATGTAACCAGGTACAAATCTTATGATATCATTCTACGTTGTGTGCATTCTTTCCCCATAAATCCATAAAATTTCTTCACATTGCTCCTTAGAGAGATATCTTTTGAAGTCATTCCATACTTGAAGCAATTAGAAACTCAGTATTCCATCATGGCTAACAGAACTGAGGGGAACATTCAAACCATTTCCAGGGGCTGCAAATTTCCCATTTCTGAATCCTGTGCATCTAAGCCTCATTGTCATTCCAAAGTCTCATTCCAATCTCATTCCAAAACTGTTCATGCAGATCTTCCTAGAGATCTTATTAAATGAAAATCAAATCAAATAATTTGGGACAAAGATCACACTTTTTTATAAGTCTTTCTATAGAAACAAATTAGTAAATCATATGGTACTTAAAGTGGCATAAAATAAAATATTGTTCAGAATACAAACAAAATTATTTTGTGATGCTTCAATCAACCATGAAGAGACTTATAAAAGTTGGTGGTACAACTATGCAACTGAAATCCTGTTCCTTTTTTGCATGAGTCATGCAGTTATAATAAGGGGACAGAGCTTTGATCCCCTTGGTTCCAATTCCATTTCTTTTACACCATAAATGTTCCTGCCTATCAAATTCTTACAAATCATATTTTATTTGGAATCTATACTTTAGATAGCACTTCAATCCCGCAAAAACTAAATTAGATTTCCATCTTTAATTTAGAATAGGTAGCCATCTCAACACTTTCACAGAGTTACAACTTGTCCCCAAAGACAACATGCTCAGTGTGAGTGCTTTTGGGATACTTACCTTACAGTTTTAGATCAAAACCTGGAAGGATTTGAAATAGATGTTATGTTTAGTAAAATAGAGACATGTTTTGTAATGAAATTCAAAATGAATTATTTTTCTAACGAATTAACAAAATGCTTTTCCATCTACAAAATTGCAGTCTATGCTACCTTCCTTTTCCCTCAACTATGCAGGTACTGTATGTTCATAATACTGTTTCATTTCCTGAGCTAATCTATCCTTCTTGTGCAAACTCCAACTAGCTTGATTGGCCCATCAGGCCATTACGTTGTTTCCATTCATATTATACAATCCCTTCATTCACAACCCTTGAAAATGTCATTTTGTCACATTTAATGCAGAATGATGGCCAAGACTTATTCATATGTCCTTAATAGGAGGTTATGTTAGGCAAATCTCCTCTTCAAGCAAATCACCTTTTACATTATTCTCTATTAAAAGACTCATAGGGATTGAAAAGCAATCCTGGTTTCTTCATTATTCTTCAGATTTGAATGCCACTATATATACTACTGGAAATTCATGGATACTACGGACCCATCAAACTCAATTTACTAAGGAGGGATGAACAAGCTGTTAGTGGGTGGATACCATATATCCACCCATTATACACAGCCTAATTGCTCTGTCCCCAAAATTGGACAGAAAACATTTTTCGATTTCAAAAACATGCAATGATCACCAGAAATTTAATCTGCAAATGTACTATCTACTGAACTTAGTTTTTTTTTCTGTTATGTGTCCTTGTTTTATCTTGTCTGGGCTGAAGTGTTATACTTCCTTGTAGACCAAAATCAGCAATAATTGGCTATTTCCCAAAGGTCACAACACCCTTTTAATCAGTCCATTGATTAACATTCAACACCTTACCTTTTAGAACATCCTGTTATTTAACTATTCCAATATGATTGTCAATGTAACCTGCTTAGCAAGTCAAGGATAGCTGATTTGAGTCTCATCAGAAATTTCTTATGTCTTATTTCTCTCTATGCTTTATTTTTTAAACAAGTGCAATTCCTTCATTTCACCATTTTTAAGTCCCCTGATATAGAAAGTTTTCAGTCACAATTCTCAAACAGAGGGAGCACTAAAAGAAAGAAAGAAAGAAAGAAAGAAAGAAAGAAAGAAAGAAAGAAAGAAAGAAAGAAAGAATTGTTTATACCTGGTAAAAGTTCATATAACAGAATAAGACGGGATTATTTTTTAAAACATAACAGAATTGACTTTGTTCATACAATATGCTTAACTATAATCTGTCATCTCTGGTTTGGGTTCAGAATGCTGTATAAATCCATCCAAATAAACATGTGTCTGAATGTAATGTGAAGAATAGCAGTAGCCCTTAGACTTGCATACTGCTTCACAATACTTTACAGCCCTCTCTAAACATTTTACAGAGTCGGCCTATTGCCCCCTACAATTTGGGTCCTCACTTTATTGACCTCAGAAGGATGGAAAGCTGAGTCAGTCTTGAGCTGGCGAGAACCTCTAAAGGAGCAACCTGAAATAATTTATTTTCCTCCAGTCATTATAAAATTAATAACCAGATACTCAAGACTCTAATATATAGAATCCTCTATATTCAATACAGTATCTATGTTAATTGAATCACCTCAAAACAAGCTGTTGCTTTCAGAATAGATCTTCGCAGATGGGTTTGTTTGAGCATACGAGAAGGATTAAGATGACTTCTTAATTTAGATGCCATACTCTTAACCAATATTGAGCTGCACTTGTTAAAAGCACCTGCTAGTTATGCTTGCTTTAGAAATACTATTTACAGATCTCCTGCCCCCGCTGTAATTCTTTGGAGAAATATACTTTCAATACGGATTTGATTGCACATTAAAACCTTAAAATTGCTTAATCCTTGGGAGAGGTAACATGTTTCAAAATATTCAAAAACATTCCTAGGGGACAATTTCCAAAAGAAACAGACTGTTGCTGTACTTCCCCAGGCATGGGGCAAGTGATAGTGTAAACCAGCCACCAGCAGAAGACTTAGAGTTTTAGATGAACTGGATATATGTGAGATTTTAATGAGATTTTGTACATTAAGATAGAAACACATCTGATACAATATATTAACATTGTAATGAAGCACTTTGAATCAATAATAATTAACTTCAATCTACCATATTGAATTAATTCAGTGTAAGAAAGAGTAATAACTATCCATAACACATTTATTCTGAATTGGAAGGTATATTCTTTCTTTCTTTCTTTTATTTTCTTTATTTGTTTTTCTTTTTTCTTTCTTTCTTTCTTTCTTTTTTTGTTCTTTCTTTCTCTTTTCTTTCTTTATTTTCTTTCTTTATTTGTTCTTTCTTTCTTTTTTCTTTCTTTCTTTTCTTTCTTTATTTGTTCTTGCTTTTTTCTTTAATTCTTTCATATTACAAAATATGTGATATTAGTACATTAAAGTGAACAAACATTAATTAGCTTTTGTGGATACTTTCTGGGAATCTGGAGAGAGAAAGATGTGAAAATTCAGCTGAATTGGGATCCTACAAAAGTGGGAGGATCACAAAACATATCAGGGAATTTCTTTAGCCTTTCCTTACCAGATTTTTTTCCAATTCAGATTTTATGATGAATCAATTCATGTCAACCTCCAAGGTGCTGTAAACTCACAACTTATTATTCCTTCATTCAATAGACTTTGAAAGCACTAGACAAAATCAAATTCCCCTTTGATGATTACAAGCACCATTTTACATATGCATAAAATCAAATTCATCATTTAACATATATTTGTGTGAGCTGGCCATACCAGACGGTTGGACCACTGAACCCCATTCTGGGGGTGAAATTCAGCAGAACCCAGGGGACCTCAGATTTTTCATCATCCATATTCTGGATCTACATGCAGCAATATGGAGCTGATGACTGCTATTTGCCCTGAGGGGGTAAAATGCACCCCAGTGCTTTTTAGGAAAAAGAATGATGAGTCCCTTTGTTTCTATGTAGATTACAAGAACTGAATGTCATTTGTGTTGAAAAAGGTTACCCCCTTCTGTTAATGAAGGACATGTTAGCCCATCTGGCTAAAGGGATTTTTACTAAATTGGACTTAAGGGAAGCCTATTACAGAGTGAGAATTACAGAAGGGGATGAGTGGAAAACTGCATTTACTTGTCCCCCTGGAATGTTTCCAGTTCTGGCTTCTCCCATTTGGGCTCCAGGGTGCCCCCACTGTGCTGACTCAACTGCTAACCAAAATTTCAAGATCCCTTCAACCCATACTCTAACTAGGCTCCTTGTTCAGCACATCTAAAGCCTCCAGAATGCAACAGAGTCCATAATTTCACACTGGGAAGTTTAAAAAAAAACAGATATGTAACTAAGAGTTGAAAAGAAAGGATGGCAATATGAAGATGTCTGATACAGTTTCTAAGGAAGAAAATTAGGGTTTTATCACAATGGGAAGTTCAATTCACTTCACAATTTTGGCAAGAATTTTTAAAGTTATTGCACTAAGCAGGGACTCAGCAGTTCCTATCATCCACAGAATAATGGAGCCTGTTAGTGAAATAACAACTCTAGAACAATATTTAAGATGTTTTATTAATTACAAGAAGGACAATTGGTCATACTTCTTCCTATTTGCAGAAGGAGTATATAATAATTGGTTTCATCTCTTTCAAAGTGGCTACAGGACAAGAATTTGTGGCCATGCTAGATCTTTCTCCAAACATACTCTATTGACTGATTGGATCAGTCAAACACCTGGTCTGTGGTCCACAGAGTGCTAGATGATGCATGTACTGCACACAAAAACCAAGCTGTCAAAAAACATACTTGAACCAAAAGATTTTAAAATTGGAGACAAAGTCTACCTTTCCACAAAATACCTCCAATCTAGACAGAGGTCCAAAAAACTCAAATATAAATGGGTGTCATTTGTAAAATCATCAACTCTGTCACAATACAGTTAATACTTTCCCAAGTATTTCATTACAGCTTGTTAAAGCTGGCGCTAACCTGAAATCAGAGGTCGGACCCCTCCAGTCCTCACCCTGATTGAAGGGAAACATTAAAGTTAAAGTTTAAAGTTAAAGACATTCTTGACTCCCGCAAGCACTGAGGAAAAGCCTGGAAACGTTTTTCCCTTTCTGAAACTGAATGGGTGGATGAGTTGCATGGGTGTTGTCCCAGACTATGCCAGAGATTCCATACCCAATATCTGCACAAGCCACAAGATACCCTCTAATCACTCTGTCTCTCTATCTCTTTCTAAGATTAATGTCCTTGTGATGGTGGTAAACACATTAGGATGTCTTTCCCATCACTTGTATTGCAGCTTGCCACAACTTAAACAGGATGGAGGGACAGAGAGGGGAGTAAGATGGCCTCTTGTAAAAGAAAAAAAAGGGGGAAGATGAGCACAAACAGGAAGCAGAGATGTGAACCAGTTTCATTCAACCGCTTCATAGACTTTTGGGGGGCTCAAGACCTGAAAATGGAATATTAATTTCTTTGCAAAGTGTTCTGTTTTCAAAACATCCAGCTATCATACTATTGGACACTGATGAACTGGTCAAAGGGGGAGGGATAAAGATTTGGAACAATGTAGCAATTTGCATGGGTTTTCTTCAGATCCGGACTTGCTTTCACTGCATCCAGTTATCTCTAGTAAAAGATCATTGTAACTTTCAGATGGAGTCAAGTGTTTTTTTCCCTAAAGAGTTAGCTGGGGCAGGGTTGAAAGAACTCTTTCCTCTCATTGGCTCATTAACTGAAAGTTTAGTGTGTATTGTAATGTCCAAACATGCTTGCATATTTCCATATTTTTCATCAAGAAATAAACTCCACCCACAAGCTTCCAATGATGATCCAGGGTTCCAAAAGGAAATGGTTGCAGTCGTCTAGAGAGGCTTGAAATTAAAAAAATCAAAAAGAAAACAAAAAGGAAAATGAGATTAAATATAAAAATGTTGAAAGAACCATAGGAATGATAAATCCCTCTTCTAATTGCCTCAGTAATTTAGAAATCTAAAAAATAGAGTCCTTGTATTCTCTTGTTCTGACTGATAATGAGTTAAAATGTATAATGACTGCTTTAGACTAACTGTGCAAGCATTACATTTAAGTACATAAGTTGACATTTGCTGTAACCTGTGATTTATGACACTTAAAATCTTGCCTGTTAGTCCATCTCACTTGTTCACTAAATATTAGAAGTGTCAAGGGAAGTAATCTGTATTTTCTTTTAAAGAAAAACAACAGATATGTAACTAAGAGTGGAAAAGAAAGGATGGCAATATGAAGATGGCTGATTACAGTTTCCAAGGAAGAACACAACATTAGGGTTTTATGACAATTGTATAAGGTCTATTTTATTTATAAATATCAAGAACATAATGAAGCCAAAGAGATAGTCCTATCATATAGCAGATTCATCAAGCCACAGAAGACCCTTATGTCTCCAAGAAGAACTAGCTAGAATAGCTGGCATTCTAAGTGTTTATTGAATGCTTTAGGGTAAGGTTTAATGTTGGTTTAATGAAAGAGCAAATGATTGGTTAAAATAAAAATACATTGTAATGTGAGCCACCTTAATCTTGCAAAGGAAATTGCTATGGAGGAAGAAAACTTATTCATTCAGTTAAGGAGATATATATCAATATACCAGCACAGTTAGCAAATAATCCAGGAGGACATGGTGTATGTGTGTGAGAGGGGGGGGAGAGGGAGGGACAGAGGGAAAAGTGCTTAGGTGCTTAAATTCTATTAGGGAACTTTGTCCTTGAGAAATCGTTGCATTTTTCAATCACAGTGAAAAATTGGACAAATCAGCTATTTAATTCTTTGATTTACAAATTTGTTAGAAAATTTTGCCTGCTATATCCATATCCCAATGATGTCTCTGGCCACTGTGAACTAAAGCCTTACTTTTATTTTCCTTATACTTAGTAGTCTTCTAAATAAACTAGTGTTCAGAAAAAAAAACATCCACCATTTTTTGCTTTAATGAAATCAGTGTGCACAATAAGAACAAATCAACCTTTTGAAAACTTGAAATGCTTTTCAAATTTAAAGACATTACTGGATTATGGAAAAGTACACTTGATAATAATCCACAAAGTGTTGTGAAAAGCACTCCACACAGTAAATAGTGTTTAAAACCCACTAAATCTGTCAGCCTTTAAAGATAAATTTTTTTTCCAAGTTAGCATCTGTAAAGCATATGTGAATTGTTTTCATGTTGATTCATTTTATTTTGTTTTGATCATTTGATGTACTGGTTAAATGAGTCAGGCTAGAAAACATCAGACTGTAAGGCACAAAGTCAGCTGGATGACCTTAACCCTGTCATTCTCTCTCATCCATAGGAAGGAGGCAATGGTAAACTGCATCTTAAAATGTTGCCAAGAAAACTTCAAAAATTTGCCTGGGGAGTTTCCAGGAGTCAAGATTAAACACATTTCTTTTTTTAATTTTCAATTCTGTTATTGTAGAATAGGAATCAGGAAAAATGATCAAGGACTGAGGATGCATACTACAATATAAGGACACATTTAATTCTTAGAATATCTGATGCTTGCTCTTTGCCTTTTCTATAATGTAGTAATTCTTTTTCACTTTCATTCACTTGTAATGAAAATCAGTATAAAAGTATAGGCATGGGGAGCTGGTTGTTCAAATCCCCACCACCACTCTTGAAGGAGATAACATAAGGAGTAGATTGGATTAAATCTGTCTTCCAACCTTGATGTCCTGCAGATAGTTTAGGCTAGAAATTCCCTCACTCTCATCCAGGATTATCATTTCCAGTAGGATTTTTTTTGTTTGGGATCTAGGTAGTGGGCAAATGATGGGGGAAAAAGTGTAGGATAACTAACTGTCAGAAATATTGTGGATTTGACCCAGCTTGCATTTAGCTATGCTATAAATATGTAGAGAAGTAAATTCATATGAATCTACCTTCCATCCAAGATGGTCTGAAAACAACCACCCAAGCCTGCATATCTGTGTGTTTTGAACGTTTCTATATTATCTCTTATTTTGTCAGAGAATCCAAACATGCAAAAATTATATTCAGGATGTCAACCTTCTTAAAACTTAGATTAGATATAAAAACATTTTTTTCCCAAGAATCATCCTTTTTTTGTTTAGCTTTAAAGAACAATTAAAACACAGTAAAATATTTGCTTTCTTAAACATGTAGATGGGTTTTTTTTAAAAAAGCATCAACTATATCAGATCCCGCTTTGAATTTCCATTTTGTCACAATATTTCAACTGTAAGAGCCAGAAATATTCCAGGGATCATAAAAAAGGTGATATCAGGCTTATTGTCTGTCTCTGATGGGGAAGTTGAGTATGAGTGAGTATACTTATAACCAAACAAAATATCCCAGAACATAATACAATGGGTAGATTTAACTCTTATATGCGTTGGAATATTTATGCTTCAAAAAACAATTTTCAATGTCTTCAGCATCTAGCCTGGTTTTGTTTTGGGAATTATTTATCTTTTTTAATCTACATTGTACTTCATTCTTGGCAGAGGATTTCGCCCTTTTCTGAATTAACTAACAACTATACCCTTATGTGTCCAGCAGTGGCACCATTTTAACTCATTGTGCTATTAAACTGACATTCTGAATGAGCATTGTGGAGAGAGCATTTAATGACACCCTGCCCCTGTTATTTCATCTCCTCACCTCTAATTTCTAAAAGCATTCAACTCAAGACAAGCACTAATAGATCTGAGATGGGGAGGATAATTTCAAAATTGCACAATGACAGTTTGCTTTCAATGGATTTCCATGGGCTAAACAAAGTAGACATGTGAACTGACAAAAGACCTTGAACGTTGAAGTTAAAAAAAAAACTAAGCCACCCTGGGTGTTTTGTGCATGCTTGTATTTTTTTTACCCCTCAAAATGCCATGGTAACTTAAACAAAAAAGATTCCATTATCTAAGAATTTTCTGAAAGGTATGTCAAAACATATTTGCATTTTTTTCCTGAAACATCACCATCACCATTACATATTTAAGGCTAGATTCATACAACAAGCTAAACTGTAGATCTAACTTGACAAAACACCATTTCTTGTTAACATAACACAATATGCTTAAATAAGATATGGTAAAATAAGATACAAATATTATGGCTTATTGTGATGGTTTGATTCATACAACTTGCCAAGACAATGACTTGGCGAACCATGAATTATCCAAATTTCGTTCCAATCTAGGTGCTCTGTGCACCTAGTCCCACTGTATAAACTACTAAAATATCACTTTCACAAGGCTTAGCTCATGTAATACAAACTTATAGAAACTGCAAAATGTATTGCTAAAAATGAGATAATGTATAATGATGCAATTCAGCATTATGCATTTCTTGTATTGAGCATGCACATATTCTAAAAACAAATGTGAATTATAAAGATTTATCTGAAATGTACTCTGCATTTTTCAACCATTTCCATTCAGTTCAGTGTCAAAGGAGAAGGAATATTCTAACAAATTCTCATAAAAAGAGTGTGCTGTTTTGGTTACAAGATGGCCGAGGGATGGGTGTGAGTATCCTGTCATATATTGTATATTCACTTGTCCAACTGTCTACAGTCTCTTTCTCTTCCTTCCTGGGTTTTTATTAAATCCCCAAGGAAAACACAATGAAGACATTCTTCTTTTCAAAGTGCAAAGTGATGGAAAGATCTTAGCAAAATGACATTAGCATTTTCCATCACCTTGTAAAGCAAGTTTAAAACGACTTTTAAAAACTGGTAAAGCATACTGAGAATGCAAAGGAAAATATTGTCAGGAAAAAGAAAAACAGCTTTTGGTAAACTATTAATAAATTGCATTTGTTATAAGAATCAATTATAGGATTGAAATAGGAATAGCAAAGGGGAATTTTAAGCTCCCCTCTCCAATTTATTGTAGTCCTAAAGAAAGGACTGCAGAAAACTTTCAAAAGCTAATATTAACATTGACAGGAAATTCCTTCTTGTAACTATGTGTGTGCTAATAATAAAAAGAAAATGCTTCTGTTGCAGGAATAGAAGTCTGTTTCCTAATTGCATTCAGTTACCCTTTGTTGTAGCATCTGATCGTGAATACAGCTTTCAAATTATTTAAACACTATAATAATCACATCTCAAATATAAAACAATAGCGGAAGGTAAATAATATATATCTCTCCAAAGATGGCCAGAATAAATGGGGCCTTCATTTTCTCCTCCAAACGAAAAATAAAATTGTGCTTGAGAATATTGATGGACAATTCCAGAAATGACATTATATACTGCAACAGTACTTGACATTCACAATTTTAATCCTCCCAGCTAAAGTAACACAATCAAGGATTATACAAGAATTGTGGGTATTAAGTTCCACATTCAAACAGAACTCATTCAATAAAACAAAGTATAAACCACAAGTCCATGACTATATTTTTTAAAAATGTCTATCCATATGACTTATATGCCAAAAACATAACATGAATCCAGTGAATCTGGAATCAAAGTCAGAATTCTAAGCCTGTGTCATATAATCACTGACCACATACATTTGGAAATTCTCATATAGAATGTAGAATCCTCATCCATTAAACCTCTAGAGAGGTTTAGGCATAAAACTTTAATTTTGGAAGTAATAATCAGCCATTAAGACTTATAAATTCCTCTATGAATTTATCTCATCAATTAATAACTACTCAAGAAGAAAATATTGGATGACTTTCATTCTAGAATATCTGTGGTGTATTATGCTTTCAAAATGTCTTGGATAAAGATTGTTGTGAAGAGGAAGAAAGAATAGAATTATGCCTTACTCTAGAGTTTCATTTCTATGAATAGCAATAGTTTCTGAAAAGAAGAAAGGGACAAAAGAGAGTGAAAGTAGCAATATTCTATAGCAGGTAAGAGAGAAAGTGATAACTCAGGACTTGTAGAATCATCAACTCATATCATCACCACAATCCATGAAGAGTTGAGTCAGGTTTGGCTGGTGCTTAAGAGAAAATTGGGTATAAGAAACCCTCTCCATTTCCCCATCCCACCTACCTTTGAAAGCATATAGTAGTGGATGACATTGGATGACAATGAATTCCACAATTAACTATGTGTTTTTTTACAAATAAAAAACTTACATAATTGACCCAGAATCTTTTTTTTTAAGTTTTTTATTTTTTAAACAAATAAAAACAATATAACATAAAAATATCATCAATTACATATGTGTTTATCATGTAGTTTGGTCACAAACATTTGTACATCACCGCTTTCAATTGTGTATAAAATCAGCAAATATCAACCCAATATACATGAATACATTGTTATCATTGTAAATCATATATTCAATTTACTCTTATAATTCCTTCATTTTAGACATGTATTCTAAAAATTAAATTCATAGGTATGCCAACTATCTGTTACATCATTATAAATTATTTAATAACATATCTTTATAGTATCACCTATCTTACTCTGGTATTTCTTGCAGTATATAAAAAAGGTTCACCAACATTTTATATTTGTATATCATTACTTTCAATTATATGTAAAATCATAAAATATATATCAAGTGTTATATAAATACATCTTTATCATTGTGTCTCATATGTTCAACAACAATTATTATTTCTTCATTTTAAACAAAATATTCTAAATATTCAATTCATATGTATAGCAATATATCATTGCATTATTATAAATCTATATAATCTATATAACAGTAATTTGTCTTTGACATTGAATGACAAAAAAAAAACCTATAGAATTGACCCAGAAGCTTTCACTAGTTAAATACAGTAAATAGTCTTGAATTTAAATACTGTATTATGAGAGAGGGACAAAAGTTCAGCTTTTCAATGTCATGTTTTTTTTATGCATCTCTATCATCCATCTCTCCTATAACTAACTTTTTTAAAAATTAAGTCCCAATCAGAGGTGGGTTGCTCCCAGTTCAACCTGGTTCAGCCGAACTAGTAGTAGAATTGTGGCCTGGGTCACAGTACCAGCAGTGAAGCAGATTGGCCATGCCCCTGAACCAGTTCCCTGATATCTTATGCCATTGCCGACATGTTTCTGTGCATGCGCAAAACAATTTTTACTCAACTGTGCATGTGCCAGCAATGTATGACTGGCATGCATGAAGTGAACCAGTACTGACCAGTATAGGAACCCGCACACGGTCCCAATGCTTAGTCTTTCTTTTCTATTTAATAAACTGCTCTAGTCTCCAAACATTTTAACTTCCCTTTTCTATATCTGGGGAGGGGGGGGGAACTGTTTGAACTACGTGTGTGCTCGTTTCATTCTCACTGAATGAAATATGTATATGCATTTTTAATATAATATCCAGTCTTCTTGATTCACTTCTCATGGATCAAATTCAAGAGAAACTCATTATTCTCTTTCCACTTCACCTGCAATAATTTGGAGAGCAGCAGTAATTCAATAAGCCTATGCATTTTTAAGAGGAAGTAATTTCAGTATTTACCTTGATATTGTTTGTAAATGAAAAACTATGTGTGTTATCTGTAGAGTGGATCTATAATTGCTTAAAAATAAAGATGACAGCTGATTCCCAAAGTAAAACCAGACTGTACTTTGAGCTTCAAAGTAATATTACTAGAAGAATAATTAGGTATTGTTATAGAGTTCTTGAAAAGAAAGAAAAGCTGACAAAAGACCCATGCTATTAGCTATAACAATATGATTAATTATATGCTTTTTTCAAGTAATTTCAGACTGATCAGTCAGTCATCATACTGTGGCACACTAGAATAAATTGAACATGATTTAATGAAGAGTTTGAGAATAAATGGTTAGTACAAGTAGTCCTCGACTTACAATAGTTCGTTTAGTGACATTCAGTTACAACAACACTAAAAAAAACTTATGACTGTTGCAACATCCCCATGGTCACATGATTTACATTCAGATGATTGTATATTGACTCACATTTATAATGGTTGGAGTTCCTTTTGCAACCTGATAAGCAAAGTCAGTGGGGAAACCAGATTCATTTAACAATGATGTTACTAATTTAACAACTGCAATGATTCATTTAACAAAAAAAGGTCATAAAATAAGGCAAAACTCACTTAACAAAATTCTCACTTAGCAACATAGGTTTTGAGCTCAATAGTGGTAATAAGTAGAGGACTACACAAACTCTTTGTGGAAAGGCAGTTATAGTACTGAACTCCTAAATACTTTATTTAGCACGACTAAATACCATCTGAGCTGATATCTCATCTGAAGTTTAGAATATCACAGAGATATAAGCTATTTTGGGGAACCAGTATACAAATTTTAAGAACAAATTAGGACTACTCTAATTAAAATGCAGCCAATTTATAGAACAAAAGGAGTAATACTGAGGGACAGAAGAAAGAAGAATAATCAAGACAATGACCAAATAAAAGAAATCTTAGGCCAAAGCCAATATGTACTATGAGAAAGTGTCTCAGACATCACCATCCTTACTTCTCATCAAAATAAAAGAAGTGGGTGCGGGATATGCATTTTTGCTTGCAAGATTCTGTTATTATAATTGCATCATAAAAGTAGTATTAACCAGTGATGTGCAGTCAGGGGAGGCAGGGGAGGCAGGGCCTCATCACTGTCATCATGAAAAGAAAAAAAAAATAAAAGGAAAAAAGCTGAGATAGTTGCTGCCAGAGTCACAGTGGATGACTCTACTTAGTGCTTAACTGTTTAAAAAAGCCTCTAAAAAAAGTGCCCTCTGCAGGAGGAGGCGAGAGAACCACGTGCCTCATTTAGTCTATCTTTATGATCACTTGAGCAGAGTTAAGCAAGGGTTAAAAGCCGAAAAATTCCTTATGTAGATGAGGCACGTTGTTCTCTCGCCTCCTCCTGTAGACGGCACTTTTTTTAGAGACTTTTTTTTAAACAGTTAAGCAGAGTCATCCATTGGAGACTCTTGCAGCAACTAACCCAGCCTGACTTCAGCAGCTCTTGCCTTTTTCTTTTTACATTTTTTACATTTTCATCATGGCAGACAAGAGCAGAGTTGAAATCCTCTGTGACACAGCTGGAAAAAGTATGTGGGTCGGAGGGAGGGGGGAGAATTCAAAATTATTGTAATTTGTAAGTAATTTTTATTGTAAGTAATTTGTGTGTGTGTGCATGTGTGGCTGGTGACCGAGTGGCTGGTGTGTTTCCCTCCTACTAATTGGCCAAGTGTTCCATCTCTCAGGCTGGGGGGTCAAACAGTATGCCCCTCAGACAGGGTTCGCAATTTGGGAGTCCTCCTGGACCCACAGCTGACTCTTGAACACCACTTGTCGGCTGTGACCAGGGGGGCATTTGCCCAGGTTCGCCTGGTGCACCAGTTGCGTCCCTACCTGAACCGGGAGGCCCTCACTACAGTCACTCGTGCCCTTGTGACCTCTAGACTGGACTACTGCAATGTGCTCTACATGGGGCAGCCCTTGAAGAGTATTCGGAGACTTCAGCTTGTCCAGAATGCAGCTGCGCAAGCGATCGTGGGTGCACCTCGGTTCACCCACGTAACACCTATCCTCTGCGAGCTGCACTGGCTGCCTATTGGTCTCCGGATACACTTCAAGGCGCTAGTTGTTACTTATAAAGCCCTTCATGGTATTGGACCTGGGTACTTGAGAGACCGCCTGCTGCCAATTACCTCCACTAGACCGATTAGATCCCACAGATTAGGCCTCCTCCGAATCCCATCTGCCGGCCACTGTCGACTGCCGACTACCCGGAGGAGAGCCTTTTCTGTGGCTGCTCCGACCCTCTGGAACGAACTCCCCATGGAGATTCGAACCCTCACCACCCTCCAGGCCTTCCGCAAAGCCCTCAAAACCTGGTTGTTCCGACAGGCCTGGGGCTAAAGAGCCGTTGCCCCCGTCTCGAATGGTATGACTGTTGTGAGTTTTAAATTATATATTGTTATGTTGTTGTTTTTAAATCTTTTGTCTGTATCCCCCTCCCCGGTTCGAGTTGTGAGCTGCCCTGAGTCCCCTTCAGGGGAAAAGGGTGGCATAGAAATTTAATAAACTGAACTGAACTGTTTGTTTCTGCACTTCACTCAAACAAACTCTCTCTCAATTTGAGAGAGAGTTTGTTTGAGAAGAGAGGGGCAGCCTTGTTTGAGAAGAGAGGGGCAGTCCGCCAGCAGAGGCAGGTCTTTTTCCTGCCTCTGCTGGGAGGCTGGCACTTTCTTTCTTTTGCCCACTGTGCCCCCCTTTCCTTTCTCCTCTCCCCCCACCAGGACCCCCATCCTCCTCCCCTCCCTCTTTCCTCCTCCTCCTCCTCCTCTCCCCTTTCTTCGCTGGCTGCCACTGAGCAAGGAGGCACTACGGGACCAGGCCACTCACTGGAGCTCACCGTGTCAGGGGAGGAATGAGACCCCGTTGTCCCGGGGAGCCCGCCGCTGCTTGAGCGGGGAGGAGGAGGAGGAGGAGGAGGAGGAGAGCAGTGAGGTTTTTTGCCGGCTGGCCAGCCAGGTGGGGAGTAGGTTGGGTGGGGGGGTGGGCTGGCTGGTTGGCTGGGAAGGGGGATCATGGCCACTCAGGTTGCCCCCAAAGCCCTGCCAAAGCCCCACCGCTGTGTCCACCCTACAGGTGGGACGCATCCTGCACTATGGCAGACACAGCAGCAGGGCCCCAGCACAGTGTCCGCCATAGAGGGGGACACATCCTGCTCTATGGTGGACACAGCGCCGGGACTTTAAAGCCTTGCGGCCATGTCCACCATAGAGCGGGACGCATCGGGGCTTCGGTGACAGTTTTCAGAAAGCTGCACCGGGGCTTTGCTGGGGCTTTCTGGAAGCCCCGCCGAAGCCCCAGCACTGGCAGACATAGGGTGGCTTTTGCCCACTTGCTTCACCATAAACCTCACCGCATGTCACTGGTATTAACATACATGTCTTTGGTTTCCAGATTTGGTCTAATTTGAAGGGTTGACATCCATTTACCAAACACCAGATGCTTTCTATTATTACAACTTACCTTATTCTTTCATATACACTTCCTGAGTTCTCACATCCTGAGCACTTGCTACAGCTTTACAAAATATTTATTTTCTAAGAATGCCTACATAATTCATTTAGGTTCACCTTGCAGTTAAAGATTGCCCTATATTATTATTATTATTTTTCATTGTTTATAATTAAAAAATTAACTCAAGGGTACAGAGTGTAATATGTACTAGGAGATATCCAAGGAATGTAATATAAGATAGAACCCTGTAAGTATAGAACAATTAGAGTTCATTTTTGTCGATGCGCAGAAAGCATTCGATAATTTAGACTGGAAATTTTTAATTACACAACTAAAAATGATGAAATTCGGCGACAAATTTATTAAGATTATAGAAACCATATACTCACAGCAATTGGCAAATATCATAATTAATGGAGAACTGATGGAGAGGGTACAGATCGGAAAGGGTGTCAGACAAGGTTGTCCGCTTTCCCCATTATTATTTATTATGTCGTTAGAGGTACTCCTGAACCAGATAAGACTAAATCAGGAAAATAGGGGTTTGACCATAAAAAAAGAACAATATAAAACACAGGCCTTTGCGGACGACATGGTCTTTATTGTTGAAGACCCTCTAACCTCAGGACCGAAATTAATGAAAGACATTGAGGACTTTGGGCGTGTGGCTGGATTAAAAATAAATAAGGAAAAAACAAAAATGATTATAAAAAACTTCCCCCAAAAAACAGATAGAAGAACTAGAAAAAGTAATGGAAATTAAGGTAACCAAAAAAGTCAAATACTTAGAGATTTGGCTATCCGTGAAATGTTCTTCCACAAAAGAAGATAACTATAATAAATTATTACAAAACATTCAAAAAGATTTTAAAAATTGGTCAAAACTACAAATATCGTTGATGGAAGAATCTCAGTAATTAAGATGAATGTCTTGCCAAAAATACTTTATTTATTTCAAATGGCACTGGTTAAATTAGGAGGAAAATTTTACAATGACTTGGATAAAAGGGTACGAAACTTTGTGTGGAATGGCAAAAAGCCCAGAATTAAATATAAATATCTCCAAGATAAAAGAGCACAAAGTGGAATGGGTCTACCAGAATGGGAGACATACCACCAAGCAGCAACAACAATGTGGATAAAGGAGTGGGTAACATTAACGAATAAAAGAATTCTAACTATAGAAGGTTACGACTTGCAATGGGGGTGGCACAATTATTTATGGAGTGAGGGAAACAAAGTCCACAACTACTTTAAAAGACATTATCTAAGAGGGGCACTGATAAATGACTGGCTTGAAATTAGAAAGAAATTCTATATCCAATTACCCAAATAGATATCCCCGACGGAAGCCCTGATATACCCAAATCTGATAAACTTCGACAAAAATGTCATTTATAAACAATTGTTAGATAACCAAAATAGATTAAACTCAAGGGAAAACTTGGCTGAAATGGGAATAAATATTGACTGGTGGCCATACTTTCAAATACAAAATAAGTATAAATCAGATCTAGCACAATTTGGCTTCCAGGACAGGGACCAGGAATTGGATAAAATTTTAATAGGACCAGATGAGAAATTAATTTCGAAAATATATAATAGTTTGCTAACTCGAAAAATGGAAACAGAAAGAGTGAAAGAAGTCATGGTAACCTGGGCCCAGAATATTGGTCACACAATTAAGTTAGATGATTGGGAAAGGGTATAGGAGTGGAACTTGAAATTGACGATGTCGACGGCCTACAAAGAAAACGTATATCAAATGTTTTACCGCTGGCATCTCTCTCTGACAAGACTGGCAAAAATTTCCACAAAATTATCGGCCAAATGCTAGAAATGTAAAATAACACTGGTTTTGGAAGTATTGGGGGGTGTTTTTTTTTCCTTTAATTGTGATATGCCCATTTTAGCCCTTATACTATAATAACCATATGTGTCTTATGGTTACATATTATATATTAATAATAATAATAATAATAATAATAATAATAATAATAATAATAATAATAATAACAACTCCGCCATTGCCGGTCCCAAGCCCGGATGAGAAAGGAGGAAGGTTGGGATCAGGTTGGCATCTGGTCCCGTAAAAAAAAACCCCGCCAACCCATACAATATGGTGAAAAAAACAAATAAGAATTCCATACCGCATCGGTCGTCGCGCGGGTTAACAAGGGCCGCGGCGGATGTTGGGGTCCCTGGACATCCGTCGACAAGTGGGCTACAAGTGGACCAGCCAACAAAATGACAAAAATATAGTGCAGATGAAAACCGTGCCATAATGGCCTGTTACTACAACTCAGAGCCAGAAAAAAGAGGCTATTTAAAGCGAATGTATGAATTATGGAAACAACAATATCCAGATTCAAATGTTAGTGAACAACGACTAGCAGATCAAAGGCGATTTATTATACGGAATAAAGTGTTTAGTGAAGTTGAACATGAGGAAATTCAGGCAAATTGCAAAACCCAAAAAACAATATCACAAGCGGAAATAACTGATATTCAAGACACAACTAAAGACATTATAGTAGAACTCCCAGAAGAAGCTCTTGGGGAGGAAATAACATCACCACCACTAGAACCAGTTATCACTGAACCAACTGATGAACTAACTCAAAAACAAAAAGAATTGAAGGATAAGATCATGGAGCATTTTCTGCTTAATGAGGAAAGGCAACGTTTACCATCACTAAAAACTGTGCCGAAGAAAATTTTGGCCCCTATCATGAAAATGGTTAATGCAGTGTTTTCAACAATTGAACCAGGATCCATCTTGGAAACAAACCAGTTAATGTACAGCGCAGCTGTAATAGTCACTAATGAACTAGGCATTAAAATTAAAGTACCTAGTCATACAACAGAAAAAGCATCAAAGCCAAAGTGGAAAATCCGTTTAGAACAAAAAATAAAAAAATTAAGGGCAGATGCTAGTAACTTAAAGAACATGCATGAGCAACGGCTTAAAAACAACAAAATCATAGATCAGCTAATCAGGAGATATAGATTGGATACAAGAAACATCAATGAAGCTGTAGAGATTGTAAAACAGCAGATAACAGCAACAGCTAGAAAAATTGAAAGATATGAGGCACGAATCATCCAATATAAACAAAATCAGCAATTTCGATCAGACCAACAGCGTTTTTATCAAAGTCTTAATGTAAATGGTGACACCAAAAGTGAAAAACCAGAAAAACAGGCCACAGTTGAATTCTGGAAAGAATTGTGGGAAAATGCAAAGGACTACAACAAGGAAGCAAAGTGGATACATGACTTTGAGAAAAGCATTGGCAACAAACAAATGCAAGTATTAGAAATAACAACTGAGATGGTCAAAAATCGAGTTAAAAAGGTAAAGAATTGGACATCACCTGGAAAGGACCAATTACATGGTTTCTGGCTCAAATATCTGACCAGTTTACATGCAATATTGGCCAGGCAACTGAATGAAATTTTACAAAAGGGCCAAATTGATGAATGGTTGACAACTGGAAAAACATACTTGATTCAGAAAGATCCAACTAAAGGAACAACACCTGAAAACTACAGACCAATAACATGCTTGCCAACAACCTTCAAATTACTCACAGGCATTATTGCAGATAACATGATGGATTATTTGGAAACAAACAACATCTTGCCAGTAGAGCAAAAAGGCAACAAAAGAAGGAGCAGGGGCACAAAAGATCAGCTTCTAATTGATAAAATGATATTAGAAAATTGTAAGAACAGAAAAACGAACTTGAATATGGTCTGGATTGATTACAAAAAGGCATTTGACTCACTGCCACATAGTTGGATCATAAAATGCTTAGAAACAACTGGCATTAGCAAAAATATTACATCCTTTACTGAAAAGGCAATGAAACAATGGAGAACTGAGTTGGCAGTAGGGAATGAGAGCTATGGAATGGTTAATATCAAGCGAGGAATTTTCCAGGGTGATTCACTTTCACCTCTTCTCTTCATCATCGCAATGATCCCACTATCAGTAATCTTAAAAAAAATGAAATTAGGCTACCAAACAGCCAAAAAAGCTGAAAAAATTTCGCATTTACTATATATGGATGATTTGAAACTCTACGGAAAGTCAGAAATAGAAATCCAATCATTGACAAATACAGTCCGAGTATTCAGCACCGATATTTCAATGCAGTTTGGCATGGAAAAATGTGCCACTGTATCCATAAAAAGAGGCAAAATCACTGCATCTGAGGGAATTGAAATGCCCAATGGCCAACTAATTAAATGCAAAGAAAATGAAGCCTACAAATACTTAGGCATTCTGCAGTTGGATAACATCAAGCATGGAGAAGTAAAAACTATTGTCAGACGAGAGTACACCAACAGAGTTAGGAAAATTTTGAAATCTAAATTGAATGGTGGAAATACAATCAAGGCCATAAATACCTGGGCAATACCAGTTATAAGATACACAGCTGGCATAGTTAACTGGACACAAGCTGATTTGGACCTTTTGGACCGAAAAACCAGGAAACTAATGACAATGCACTACAGTTTACATCCACGTGGTGATACTGATAGACTGTATCTGCCCCGAAAATCAGGTGGCAGAGGATTATTACAAGTGAAGCAAACAGTTGAAGAAGAAAAACATGCACTGGCTGATTATTTAAAAGAAAGTCAAGAACATCTATTAATCGAAGTAAAGAACAAAAATCTACTGAAGGCCCAACAGACAAAACAAGAATACAGAAAAGATGTGATAAAATCAAGAATGGAGAGTTGGCAGAACAAAGCACTGCATGGTCAATTTCTGGAAAAAATAAAAGATAAAGTGGACAGGGAACAAACTTGGTTATGGTTAAAAACAGGTACATTAAAGAAAGAAACAGAGTCACTAATCCTGGCTGCGCAAGAACAAGCTATCCGCACAAATGCCATTAAGGCCAAAATCGAAAAATCCTCTGATGATGCCAAATGCAGACTTTGCAAAGAAGCTGACGAAACTGTTGATCACATACTCAGCTGCTGTAAAAAAAATCGCGGAGACTGATTATAAATTGCGGCACAATTCAGTAGCACAAATGATCCATTGGAATTTGTGCAAAAATTATAATATTAAAACAGCAACAAACTGGTGGGAACATCAGCCTGAAAAAGTCACAGAAAATCAGATGGTCAAGATCTTGTGGGATTTCCGTATACAAACCGACAAAATACTGGCGCATAATACACCAGACATCACACTGGTTGAGAAAAATAAGGTCACAATCATAGACATCGCAATACCAGGTGATAGCAGGGTCGCCGAGAAGGAACATGAAAAAATCGCAAGATACCAAGACTTAAAAATCGAAATTCAACGACTATGGCACAAACCAGCAGTGGTAATTCCAGTGGTAATTGGCACACTGGGTGCTATTCCAAAAGCACTGGAATTACATTTAAAACAGTTAAAAATTGACAAAATCACCATCAGTCAAATGCAAAAAGCTGCACTGCTTGGATCTGCACCTATATTACGAAAATACGTTACGACGTCCTAGGCCCCTGGGTGGGGCCCGACTAGTAACCAATGCCAAATCCAGCGAAACAACTGGCCGCTGTGATACAATTGCATAATAATAATAATAATAATAATAATAATAATAATAATAATAATAATAATAATAATAATAATAATAATAATAATATTTTAATTAGCTTTCAGCACTAATGACCAGAGAGGTTTCTGAATTAGGGTAAATAAGGACCACAAAAAGGGCCCAAATGAGCCATATGTGGTCTCTGGGCTACAGATAGTTCACCCCTAAGATTCAACATAAATAGTCTTATGGAATCACAATAGGTTTGCTTTCTTAAGGAATACAAAGTCAATGAAAGGAAAAGCAATTTCACTATCACCCTATAGTATACATGTATATGTTGTTCCTTGCCTCAGATGCCTTAAACTTTTGAACCAGCATGAATGCTTCTAGGAAATTTTAATTACATTGTTCCAAATATTTGTAAACCAATTTGCCGATCCAAAGCCCTTATAAACTGATCCAAATCCCTTATAAAATTGAACATCATGTCATGTGCACTAAGGATGCCATCTTCTACCTTTCCTGGTCTCATTTGAACTCTTTCTTCAATTTGGGCTTAATGAGCCACACACATGATAGCATTCACTTTCAAGAATTGCAAGATAATACTTGCAATACTTGTTCTTTTGTGCATTGTGCATAATCACTGGGGAAAAAGTTTTATGTGCCCCAGAAATCAATTTTAATTTTAGTAAACAAAGGTATGTGACAAAATATTACCATATGAAAAGACAATTCTGTAATTATAGAAAATGATATGAAGAGGTATTGAAAATCAGAACACTGAGTGAGATGGAGAATGGAAAGAAACAATAGGAAGAGCTTTTCACTTTGCTTATGGGCTTCAATTTTCTAATGAAGAGATATTGTCATTTGAAGACTGCTAGGAAATGTAGCTCTCGGGTCCAGGGTATTTATTCTATATATTCATTACTCTCAGGATTAGTAGACAACTTCATTTAACTATCTGTGCATCATTTCAAATAAGGAACTATGAGCAGCACTTTCCAACATAAACTTATTTTTTTTAACATGGTAGCATATTTATGATAAACTTCCAAAAGTTATAAATATTTTTAGCCCTCTTCTGGTACTACTGACTATCAAATATTTATTACTGAGCAGTATTCCATAAATTGTGTCTGCCTTTATGGCTACGTTTGCACATTTGTTGACCCCAAATTTCATACCAATATGCTGAATTATTTTGCGCTTATTAGCAAGGAATCCAGTTCAGCCTTTGATATGATACCTAGTATACTGATAACCACAGCCATTTATTTATTTATTTATTTATTTATTTATTTATTTATTTATTTATTTATTTATTTATTTATTTATTTATTTATTTATTTATTTATTTATTTATTTATTTATTTATTATTTATTTATTTATTTATTTATTATTTATTCATTCATTCATTCATTCAATTTTATGGCTACTCAACTACTCAATGTCTCTGGGTAGCTTATTGTTCAGAAATACATTAATTTTTTTAAAAAAATAAAACAATACAGAAAGTAAAAACAGTAAAAAAATAAAACAATCAATTTAGGATATGTAAGAGCAAGATATTTGAGTAATATAGCCAGGAAGTGGGACCCTTCGTATATTTAGCACTTCAGATTCAGGAGCACAACCAGGTTTCTAAGGCCTTATTAGGGTTAGGCCCTTCTGATCTCCACAGGGAGGATGTTCCACGGAGCAAGGGCCACTGCAGAAAGAGATCACCTTCTAGTTCTTGCCATGACATTCTTTGGCTGACAGGTTCTGTAGCATGCCCATTCTACCTGACCTATTTGGGTGGATATTTTTGGTGATTATTAGGTAAGCTCCACGTTGGGAGAGCAAGTACGTTCAGAGAAGCATTGTGAGAGTTGTGTTGGAGAACACACAAACCAGCATACAGAGACACTGCAGTTTAAACCGGCTTTTACTTTCATGGAAATAGAGGTATCAGAATCCATCAAACAGTCGAAGTCATACACGGATAAGACAGTCAGCCATCAATGTCTTTCAGTTAAGGGATAATCCAAATAACATAGTCCAGTATCATATAATCAGTCCAGTATTCAAGGTTTGCTAACAGTTGCAAAACTTACAATAGTTCACAGCACTCTGATCAGATCAGCCTAGCATCTAATGAACAGAGAGAGCTAATAGTCATTCTGGTTCCCTCTCATGGCCGATTGAGGAAAACAGCAACCAATCATATTTTACAGTATGCTTTAAAGAAACAGGTACATCATTGTTACATGATTTATATATTGCCAACCCAACCATTAGAATTATATTCCTAACAGTGATGCTTCATGTATACCTTTGGCAAGCCATGTAGGGCTTTATACTGTAGGTTACCACCAGCACTTTGAATTACCCTTGGAAACACACCAGTAACCAATGTAGTGTACATAGGTGTAGTGTTACATATCTGACACCATTTACTACTTGCATGCCACATTCAGCACCAGCTGAATTTTCCAAATAGTCTTCAATGGCGGCCCCATGTAGAGCACGTTGTTCTACAATAATAGGAGGTTACAAGGACATGAGTTACTGTGAATAGAACCTCAACCTCCTGATCCAAGTATGGGTGCAATGAGTGCACCACTTGGAGGTGTGCAAAGGCCCTCCTAGCCAAAGGCTGCCTTGTGCAAGTACAGAAGAACCACTAGATTACATATTCTGTCTGTTTGGGGCAGTGCCATAATCTTGCTGTAGAGACAGTGCCAATAATTTTTCAACTTTGATTGTCAGATTTTGGTATTTTCTGATATTGTCCAATTATTTATCACCTATTTAACTATTGCCTGGTATTCATCAATTAACCTCACCTTTTTTCTTTCAACCATAGCTAATTTTGGTGTTATGAGTCAAGACTCCCAATGTGTCCGAACTGGCATTGTACTAAAAGTCTGGGAAGAACTGCATTCTTAGGAAAGCAGCCAATGTGAGTCACATAGGGAAAGCAGCAGAATTGGTTTGTGTGTGAAGACATCATTCATATATCAAAAATTATTTAGATTAGGAATGAGGGTAGAATGCAGAAACTTTTTCTTAGCATTGGAAGTGCTTCCAATGATTAGCACTTCTCATGACAGTGCAATATGAATTTAACTCTTGAACCAAGAGTGTTGTGTGGATTAAGATAACAGGAGCATGTCATACAATAAATAAAATGTTATGCATTAATAAACATATCCTGAATATCTGCTCTGAATAAGCACTATCCATTGTGGAATTAGCTGTTCCTGAAGGATCCAATTCTTAGTGGACTGAGGATAGAGTTGAAAAGACCCAATGTGTTAGAAAAGAAACCTTTAATCAAACAAGTCAGATTTTTCATCTACAATCATTACTTCACATTACCTAGGAGGTTAATGTAAAAAAAAAAAAGAAATGTGAAAATTACATGTCATTTAAGGGTAAATGAGAATAACAACAGCAACAAATTTTTGTTTTAATCTAACTACAGAATTTGTGCCTCCTTGGTGTATTCAAGACATGGATCCAGGATACTTTTTGTCCATGGGGTCTAAAATAAAATTTACCATCTTGTTAATTTAATACTTATTTGCTTTCTTATAATATATTTGTAAATTTTCACGGGTGTAGGTATGCTGGTCTTGTTGTATTTGGGTCTTTCCTCATGTAAGATTTCAGTAAGTGGATTGATTGGCTGTGTGGCTGTATCCTGATTGGTAGATTGGTGCTAATTGGTGCTGGCTGAAGTTCCATTGTTGTTTTATGTTATTATGGCCTGGGTGGTGGGTGGAGCTCATTTGTTTACCAAGGCTGGTTTCCAGATGTCTGGCAGGCTGGAGGAATTGTCACGTTTATTCATGTTGTGGGGGTGTTTCTCTATTTTGATAGCTTCCATAATTATTCTCTTGTTGAAGTGTTCAGTTTTGGAGATTAACTTGGTTCCTTCAAAATTAATTTCATGTCCTGTAGCTTTAAGGTGCTGGAAAAGGGAAGAAGTTTTTTTCTTTTTTTCTTACTGCATTCTTGTGTTCTGTGATGCGTGCATTTATTCTCCTTCGTTTGTCCTATGTCTGTTGCAGGGCAGATTTTGCATGGTATTTTGTAGACTTCTTGGTTTTCTATCTTGGTCTTGTCTTTGGGGTTTCTTAAGATGTTGGCTATTTTTTGGTCAGTGTTGAAGCCTGTCTTGATATTGTGTTTGTGGAGAATTTTGCTGATTTTATCTGTGGTGCCTTTGATGTAAGGGAGGAGGGCGACGCTGTTGTCCTGTTCTGTGTCTCGGTTCTTGGCTGGAGTCTCCTTTTGGATTAGGTTGATAATTGTTTTCCTTTGGAATCCGTTGGAGATTAAATATGTTTGTGAGAGTGTGTAATTCAGTTTTCAGGTGGTCTTTGTCGACTAGGTGTTTGGTTCTGAAAATCAGGATCTTGGCTAGAGAACTGATCTGTGCAGGGTGATGATGGAATTGTGTGTTTAAGTAGCTGTTGGTGTGTGTTTTTTCTGGTAGATGGTGTGTCCTAGGGAGCCATTGGGTTTTTTGTAGATTAGAACGTCCAGAAAGGGAAGTTGGATGTTTGCTTCTATTTCCATAGTGAATTGTATTTTGGGAACTAGACTGTCAAGGCTTCTTTTATAGGCACTTGTGTGAAGAGAGATATGACATTGAAGCTCACGAGTAGGTCACTGGGTTGTAGGTTTTGTTTCTTTATTGTTTCTATGAAGTGGAGTGAGTTTTGTACGTGTGAGGTGATGGAGTCTGCATAGGGTGAATTTGTAATTCAATATTACATCTTTAAATAGAAAGGTAAGGAGTTGCAATAAAAAAAAATGCCAATTAGGGCAGAGCAGTTCTAAGAATGATTTTGTTCTTGGGTAGAATACAGAATGGTTAGTCTTGAATGGTGCCTAAGTGATCAAGAGTTGTAATCTTGACAATATGTGTGTTCTCATAATCTTTATGGAGATCCTGAGATTAATGAGATGATTCTTTCCTATGAGCTTTTCCAGAGATGTGCTACTCTCATCAGTAAGCAAGTAGGATTTGTATTGTTGAGAAAGTATTGAAGAATTTTTTCTTCCCCTAGAAAATTCATATAAATCATCCATTCTATTTTTCAGTCCATAACTTTAGATGACAAATTGCAAACCCATTTGTGCCCAGTCTGGCTTAATTTTCTGGTTTGTACAGGTAAGGCAGGAAAATATACAAGTGGAAAAATCTAGATAGTTATATGCATGAAACTGTGAAGACATTTAGATGCTTGATAGGCTGCTACCTGTGTATATAACAATGTGTACAAATACAACTACATGATTTCACTTTCCGTGACTATCTAAAAGTTAAACCTGATGTGAGAAAAGAGTTCAAATTCATAACCTACCATTTTGCGTGCTGCAACTGTTAAGTTCATGGAGCAATTTGTTGTTGAGCAATTCTACTTTTCTAATCCAATATCCATGTTACTGTAGGATCTGCCCAGAATATGAAAAGCTTAATCCTTCATTAAATACAAAATGCCTTGTTTCTTTTCTACCTTTACATAAAAATGCCAAACCACTGAAGAATTTGAGTCGCAATCTGGAGTACGTAGAACCAAAATCTATTGTGAGGTTAATCACTGTCATTTGAACACTCTTAATCTTTAAAATGGCAAGGTAATGTGTCAGGTTTACTAATATCCTGGATTTTCTTTTTCTTCGGTTGAATCATATCTGATTTTCAGAGACTTCCTGAATAAGTCCCTGCAGTTTTCTTGGCAAGGTTAAGGATACAGAATAACAGAGTTGGAAAAGACCTTTGAGGTCTTCTAGTCCAACCCCTTGCTCATGCAGGAGACGCTATACTATTCCAGACAAATGACTGTACATTTTCTCCAGTGATGGGGTACACACAATAGTTGGAGGCAAGCTGTTCCACTGATTAATTGTTCTCATTGTCACAAAATTTCTCCTTAATTCTGCATTGGATCTTTCTTTGTTAAGCTTCTGTTACTTCTTGTCTTGCACTCAGCTGCTTTGAAAAATAGGTTCATGGAGCAATTTGTTGTTGAGCAATTCTACTTTTCTAACCCAATATCTATGTTACTGTAGGATCTGCCCAGAATATGAAAAGCTTAATCCTTGATTAAATACAAAATGCCTTGTTTCTTTTCTACCTTTACATAAAAATGCCAAACCATTGATCATTCCCCTCTGTGACAGACTCTCAAATATTGAAAGACTGTTATCATGCACCCCTAGTCCTTCTCTTTATTACATTAGATATTCCCAATTCCTGCATTCATCAATTTAGCCACCAGATCCCTAATCATATTTGTTTATTTTTTTTCTGCACTCTTTCTAAACTGTCAACATCTTTTTTGTTTCATGATGACCACAACTGGATGCAGTATTCTTTTTTTTATTTTTTTTTATTTTTTTATATATATATTTTTTTATTATGTTTTCATTCTATACAATCACATATTCACTGTGTTTAATCAGGGCATATAGAAAATGCCCTCTACAATACAAACCCAGTATACCACCTTGGCCCGCCATACACCCTCTTTCAACCCCCTCCAACTTTCATTCTTCCTTCTCACACACCCCTCTACGCCTACTTCCCCTCCCCTTCTTTCTAACCTTAACCCTATCACTCCCTCTCCATTCCCTCCCTCCCTTCTCCTCCTCCTCTCTCTCACCCTCTCCACCCTCCTTCTTCTTTCATTCGACTCTTTCCTTCGGTATCTATTACCTTCCAGTATATTCGGTTTGTTCTATTTTCACACTAACATTGATAAGCCACAGTATACAAATACAATCATGGAATTTAACACATATTGTATTTCCCCCCTCCCCTTCCCCCTAAATCCCCACCTCCCTTCCCTCCCCCCGACTTCCCAAAGACCATACATGGTATAACTTTTGAACAATCACAGTCTAAAATATCTCTACATTGAACTCAGCTTCTTACTGTTACCCAAATTTTAAACAATTTAAATTATTACTGATACTAAGCATAAGCTATCTGGAGTTTCTTAGTCCCATATTTACTTTTTATGTAATCAATCCATTTTTTCCAGTCTCGTTTATATCTCTCGTTTGAATGTTCTTTAAGATATGCTGAGATTTTGGCCATTTCGGCTAAGTTCATAACTTTCAAAGTCCATTCTTGAATTGTAGGTAAATCTTTCTTCTTCCAATACTGCGCCACCAAGAGTCTTGCTGCCGTTATTAAATACAGAACCAAATTAGTCTCTGCTGCTGTAAAATCAATACATATACCCAGTAAAAACAACTGGGGGGTAAATTTTATCCTTCTTTTAAAGATGTTTTGCAGGATCCACCATATTTTTATCCAAAATGCCTTGACATTACGACATGTCCACCATATATGAAAATATGTAGCATCACATGGATGCAGTATTCTAAGTGAGCTCTTACCAAGGGTAGTATAAAGAGTAGTAACACTTCACATGATCTTGATTTTATCCCTCCATTGGTTGGTTTTTTTTGACACTTGCAGCATACTCTGGCTCATATTCAAATGATTATCCACTAGGATTCCCAGATCCCTCTCATATTTTACTGCTGTTGAGCCATATACCTATTCTATACCAGTGTATTTGTTTTTTCTTGTCTAAGTGTAAATCCTTACTTTTTTCACCACTAAATTGCAGTTTGTTGGATAGGGCCAAGTGTTCTAGTCTGGCAAGATCCTTTGGAATTTGAACCAGTAGTGGGATTCAAAAGTTTTTACTACCAGCTCTGTGGGCATGATGTGGCTTAGTCAGCATGGCTAGATGGGTGTCACAGGGGAAGGATACTAAAAAAATCTCCATTCCCACCCCACTCCAGGGGAAGGTTGCTTCAAAATCCCCATTTCCTCCTGATCAGCTGGAACTCGGGAGGCAGAGACTAGATGGGATTACTGATTCTCTGAATTACTCAAAATTTCTGCTACTGGTTCTCCAGAACTGGTCAGAACCTGCTGAATATTACCTCTGACTTGGACCCTAAAGTGTTGGGTGTTCTCCTCAGCTCTATAAACAGATATTAAACTCTACTCCCTTCTAGCACTAATTATGTTATCCAGTTGGGTAATGAAATCTGCAAAAATAAATATAAATATAAACAAGCTCAAGAACACTCAGAACTCCACAATTCATGGCCTCTAAGTAGTAGCAGTAGTAGCCATAACTACTACACCAAAAAGGCTCTCTAATACTCTTTTCATAAGCCATAAAAATAGATTATTGCCAAATGTATAGGAAACAGCCTGAATTTTGGGACTGATCACTTTCCTATCTAGATTCTAGCCCTTGATTTTCTGTCTTGATTGGCAATGGTTTTCCAACATCTCAGGCAGAGTTTTAAGAATACATTGCCATAACTATTCCTGAAGTCACTGCCATAACTATTCCTGAAATCAAGAAGGCTACTTCATGCCATATACTTGCCAAATAATATTCCTTCCAGCTTCATTTGTACTGTGGAGTATGAGCTTTGCAGTAGGACTGCAAAGAGAGCAAGATGAAAGACATAGTTACTCAGTCTTATTCAAAAGTGAAGGAGCATTTTTTTCAGATCCGAAACCAAATTTCTGAATAGACATTTGGTAAGTAGAAGATCATTCCATCCATCCAGAGAAAAGGAGACTGTACTATTGTAGTGCTGAGAACAAAAAACAAAAGTTTTAAAAGAAAATGTTCTGGTTTTCTGAGTGAAAAGTTTAGTGGGCATTCCTGAAATATCTTCCCTGCCACCACATCTATATACAACTCATAGAAAAAGAAATCTATTTTGTTCAATAATTTTTTATAACATTTATTAAAGACACAATGATGGTAAAGTACAAAACTTACATTATAAATCAAAAAAGAATATACTGTAGCAGAATGAAATATAAGCACATTAAAAAAGCACCCTGGGAGACAGATGAGCCTCTCTGGGGACAAAAAAAGCAATTAAACATGTCATTATATTCAATCAATGTCTGTTCACTATTCACATAGCTTGTGTTCAGTTCAATATAGGTTTACATGACATAAATGTCATTTTACACATTTAATATATAGAGTTGTTAAACCTGTTAAAATATACTTTCTACGGCTCTAGGGAATACCATAAAACAACAGAAACATGACAATACATAATACATTAAAGGAATACATCAGGCATTTCTTCACCATGTAAGTCAGCAGTGAAGACCTATACTTTCCATTACTTAGTATCCCATCTACAAAGTGACAGCAGCATTAATGACAAAGTGTGTGCAAGAGTGAACAAGGCATGATTATGATGGAAGGAGATCATTGGAGTGTTCTGCAATTGATGCTTGAAAATCAATCAAAGGTGTATAAAACAATGATGTACTCAATAGCTTTATATGGTGCTGAGTGCTGGCCAACCACCAGATGCATTAAGCACTCTTTACATACCATGGAGATATGCATGCTTTGTTAATAATTAGGTGTTTCTCTTCTTCACCATGTTACCAGTGATATACTATGGCAGCAAACAGCATTGAGCCAATAACTGACAAAATGTCAGAGAAACATCTACAGTGGAATGGTCCAATGAGCAACACATCATACTATTGCCTGAATGGCCTTCCACTTTAACACAGATGGCAAGTACCCATGTGGAAGGCTAAAACAAAGATGGCGAGTGTTGTGGCCCAAAAGCGGCCGGCTGAGCTGTTGGTGGAATCTGACAGCGATGAACACTATGGGACTATCTTGGAGGCTGAGGAAGACTCTGGGGAGTGTTCGGAGTCAGAGCAGGGACTAGAGAGGCCTGTTGGCCACTAGATGGCATCTGAGTCAGGGAGCAGTGAGGAAGAACAGAGGGAGGCTGTCCCTGATGTATGTATGCCTAGCACTGAGAGGAGGAGGTAGCAGCATTGGAAAAAGGCTCACAGAAGGAAATAGGAACAGGTGGCTACTGATTGGCCCCTCCCGGAGAGTTTACAGGTGAGGCGACAGGAGGGGAATTTTGCAGGAAACAACATTTTACTAATCCAGGTGTAGAGAAAGATTGGGAGAATTTTGTGAGTTCAATTCTTGATTTCATAGAGATAATTTTCTGGGCTCCTAGCCAAGAGGTTGCTTATCTCCCTCCTTAGTTGTGGCAGACAGCCAAATCTAAGTCATTATATATTAGAGGCTTGGGACAGAACAATGAGCCACAATGAAAACTGCCTAATTGGACCCAAATGCTGCATTTGATTGTGCTAGATGGTGTTCATCAATTCAAAAAGTGGACCCTGAAGCTGTGGGGCCCTGCACCTGTAGGTACATATATCAAGCATTCAAGCAAGCAACAAGTAATGAAATAGATATATGAAATCTTATAGTTCTTATAGCTGCAATAGCATACAATGCCTTAGCATATTTTTTAATGAAATACATTATACATTAAACATTATAGAGTTTACCCAACTCCCTTCTTTATTATACCTTGATCTCATAATTTCAGCTTTAAAGTTCAGGAACCTGCCATTTAAAAAAAAATAAAACAACTACTACCAGTACTTGAAGATTGGCATTATATGTCTCAAGCCTAAATTAATTCACTCTTTCCTTGCATGTGTTAACTTAACTTGGCAACCAGCCACAAGGCTAATTGATTTTGTTCTTTGCTACAATAAAGAATTATTAGACCCCCTTTTGATGTCTTTAAATCCATCAAAGAACTGTTAGCAAACAGTTTCCTGTGTACTCTTTACTAATTTTATTGATAATAGTCCCAGATATATTTTGCATGTGCATTCAATATTGATAGTTTGATATTTGTAGCCATGAAATGTCTTTGTTTTATATTATTTAAAAATCATATAAATCAAGAATAGAATAGAGATGGAAGGGACATTAGATATCTTCTAGTCCAACCCTCCAGCTCAAGCAAGAGACCCTATACCATTTCAGACAAGTGGCCTTCCAGTCTCTTCTTAAAAATATCTAGATATGAAGTACCACTTCTGAAGGCAAGCTGTTCCACTGGTTAATTATCATCACTGTTAGGAAGGTTCTCCTCTATTCCATGTTGCATCTTTACTTGATTAGTTTTCATCCATTGTTTCTTCTGGTGCTTTGGAAAATAAATTGACCCCCCTCCTCTTTATGGCAGTCTCTCAAATACTGGAATACTGCTAATATATTCCTACCTTCTTTTCTCTAGACTAGCCAAATCAAAATCCTGCAACCATTCTTCATATGTTTTACTCTCCAAACTTTTAATCATCTTAGTTCCTCTTCTTTGCACTTTTTCCAAAGTCTCAACATCAAACTGAATGCAGTATTCCAGGTGTGGTCTTACTACATTTTTATAAAGTGGTACTAATACTGCACATAATTTTGATTCCATACCTCTGTTTATACAACCAAGGATTTTATTAGGTTTTTTGGCTGCTGCCACACATTACTGACTCATGTTTAAGTGATTGTATAAAATGATTTTGTATAATTTATATCACACAAATGATTTTAAAGATTAAAACAAAAATCCCACCAAATAATCCTTGGTGCCAAAGCAAACCAACAATCCCACTTACTGCTTTCACGAGCAGAGTTCATCATCCCTCAAATACAAATGTCTGGAGAAATGGCCAGCCTGCAATGCCTGTCAAAGGCTAATACGGTTATAATAGGGTTGCAATTGTATTTTAACTACAATCTCTTAAATAGAAACACAGTATAATGATCAAGTTACTCTTTTCTTTAGTTAATCCATAATGTGTTTATTTATACTTTCAAAGTAAACTGTTCCAGTACTGCAAAATGCTTTTATAAGTACCACATATGCAGTGGCTGATATATCGATATGAATGCAATGTATACATATACTAGTGTTTCAGAAACATTTTACAGCCAGAATAGATACTCTGTATGGTATTCTTACAGTTAGCCATTGTACTAGCTTGGTTTTGCACCTGAAGCATGAGTTGCTTCTGGGGGTTTCCACAATAACAGCTGAAATGCATAATAAAGAGCTGTAGTTCGTAACTCATACTCCCACCAATCTGTGCTACTACAATATCCATCTGCTATTCTGCCATTAGAATCTGCCATGCTGAGGTATATCCACAAAACCACAAAATATGATAAGCATCTCTCAACAGCCTGGTTGACAATATTTTAAAAATGATTTGCTCATGGCCATGAAACTCAAATGCAGCTGCCTGAAGTGGTTTCATTCTAATAATCATTCTGATCCTTTGACAAGGTCTTGTCAGCCTTTTAAAATATTATAAACTGCTATGTAATTATCAAGAAATAATGGTTACTAACCATTGTCTGATCTGTTTCTTTGAAAACAGATGAAAGCAACTTTTACAGATAAAAAAACTTATAAATGTTTTGAGATACATATTGTTTATATCCTTAGAATGTAGTCTGAATTCATAATATGAATAAGCACTTTTAATTATTGGGGATTTCCTTGTGCTACCTTCATGTGGCCCTCAGTTTAATTTCAGAATATTTTGTATATGATCAACACAGAAAACTGCATGAGCAATCTGCCCTTCCCTGGCAAGGGAAGACTGAAGGGGAAGAAATTAGTTACACTGGAGGGGGGCAATGAAAAAAGAGAGAAAATGCTAAAAAAGAGGTGTTAGAAAAGAGTGAAGGAAAGACAATTGAGGGGCATTGCACTTTTGCCTTCAGACCCAGCCAATGTGAGTCAGCAGCATCTATTCAACTTCTTCAAAATTCATTCATTCAGTAAATTCATATCCCACCTTTGGTTCACAAACTTTAGAATATCAAATGAATTAGCTACAGAAATTAAAAGCAAAATCAGGTGTTGTCTCATTGCTACCATATGGAAATAATCTTCCAGCAACATTAAAATGAATAAAAATGAACCTATTTCAATGGTTTGAGAACAAAGGGACTACATTCAAATGGATGACTATAATGTGCTCCAAATTATTTTAATTTTGCACACTTTAATCATGGGCTATTAACAAATGCAGCTGTGCAGACTCCCTTAAATAATTTTGTTACATTCTATATAGCCCAGAAATTTGGATGACTATCAAAAATGGCATGTCATCTGTTGTTCAAGCAACTGATCTTCCTTTTGAAAAAACTATGCATGTTCTCCTGGAAAGATCTGCAAAGGCAAAATGATTTCACTCTAATCATAATCCTTCTTTCCAAACTAAACCTGTGCCACCCTTTTGCAGCAGTGACAGTAATTGGACCAAAGCCTCCAAGCCACAAAGTAAATAGGATGTTAATGACCTGATTATCTCTATAAGGTCAGCCAGCAGCACTGTGTTAAACACTCGTTTAAGAAGTGCCATTCCCAACGGGTAAAACGAGAGCCTTGATTTCCCCAAAGTTGTGCCTATAATAATTCTGATTTATACTTCTGGTAGAGATGCCAGTTAACTTGAGATAATTTTTGAACACACACACACAAACTTTTTTTTTCTTTCAGAGTTTTCCTGTTTCAATTAAGAGGTAAAAACCTTTGAATAAAGGTTAGTAGAGGAATAATAGTTGAAAGATCCAGGGCCCAAAGAAAAAAAATGTAATTACATTTAATTAGTTTGATGACTAAAGCTACTCCAGATTAATGGAGCAGCTGAAAGTTCAGCTCATTCAATCTGTTCCAATTTGTATAGCAATTATTTGCTCACTGGTTTGATACCAGAGGGTCCTGACCTTTTTCATTTGGGTCTTTGTGGAGATTCCCTAGATCTTCCTCCTCTAGATCCCCTACAAATTCAAAATAAGAAAAGGCAATTTTAATGAAAACATTATTAAGAATTCAGCAGGAATTGTAGGAGCTAGGTTTTTTACAATTAAAAATAAATAAATTGAAAGGCAGTCATGGCCTCAAAATAAGCTCAGCTTGCCAAGCTTCAACTGTGAAGAGTTAGAGAATGTTGTTTGAACAGTACTTATTTTTCTTATTAGCACTACTGACAGATTTTCCTTCTCACAATAGATAGGAGCACCCACGTGACCCTGGCTGATCTTCAAAAAGCTAAGCAGGTTCAAACCTAATTAGTACTTGGTTATAAAATCACCTGATTTTTCTCACTGGAGTCGGAAACAACTAGCACATATGTGTGAGATGAACCTTTACCTTTACTAGGAAATCATTAGGAAATAGGAATTAGAGGCAAGATGTTAAAAAAAATCTCAGAAGAAATGATAAACCACCCCAATTTTATATTTAATAAATAGTTATCAAGCCAAAATACAGATTTATAAACATATCCTTGTAAGCCACCTGGAATGATTGACTTAGACGACCATATAACTGTTGTAAAAATAAATAAATATTAGTTCATTGCAGCAAAGACCTAAAGAAGAGGTAGTCAGCCATTTGCTGACCAAAGCCATCTGTTCATTTCATATTGCAGAGAGTTGCAGCAGGTAAGGTAGAGATATTAAGGGAAGTAGGAGCATCTGAGTATACAAATAGAGCCAGAAATGTGACTGAAGGACATTCTCTTTCTTGAAAATACCTTAAGATTTTTAAATCTTAAAAACCTGAACTATAATGTGTTTCTATCCATTTCTTTACGGAGAAAGTAACAGAAAACGATGGTCAAAGTATGATAATATTTACACTTTTGTGGATTATAGGCCAGCTCATCGGATGCATGGAATACTTGTCTGACAAAACAAAATTTACCAGGCTTGCAGGAATGGCAAAAAATAAAATAAAATAGTGAGATCAAAAGAAAAGAAAATGAGGAAGATACAAGCAGGGCAAATTAATTGGTAACAATGTTTATTCACTTGTGAGCTAAGTAAAACACATAGAATGATAACATTCCTTTATTTAGTTTTGTCTATTTATCCCTAGAATTGAATCCGTTGATAAAGAATGTTTGCATTGAAATAAAATGGAAGTGTCATGCAAAACATTTTCCAAGGCCAGAGTTTCCTCTCTTTGTTTTAGAAAGCTGTTATTTCAAATATGAGATTTCACCTACTTTCCTTTTATAAAACATGTAATCACTGGTTTTTACTGAATTTCATAAACCGTCTGGAAAATAATAAAATGAATAAACTCTGTCATATTAGTGACATTATGAAGTTCAAAGTAGATCTGCCTTAGAAATTAGAAATATTGAAAAATGATGGCAGAAAAAGCCCCAATGAGTTTGCCCTTTAATTTTTTTTGGTTATTTATTTTGTTTTCTTTTTAATTAATTTATTATTTTAATTAATATTTTTTTATTTACCAATTTTTGTCAGAAGACAGGTTTGTGTTTATCCTAAGCATTGGATAACTGCTTGAAATAAGCATGTTTATTTACTGTTACTGTTAATTGGCCCATTACTTCCACTGGAAGTTGGTTCCAAGCAGGGGTGAGCATCGCATAATGTAACAACCGGTTCACCCAGAACCAAAAATCTGAGCATCTTAATATGCACAAGATTTCCTCTGATGTTAATATGGTATCAATATCTTTAGATAAATTATTGCTTCATTATTCATCTCATTTAATCTATAATATTATAATGGCATACAGTCATGTTTTAGGGACTCTTTGTCATGGCCTATCACATGATTGAATGCCACACTTCTCATAATATTTAGCTTCCTTCAGTATGAATTAGGTTTCAGGACCTGAAAAAATCTGAACAAGTAGGTTTATTCTTTTTTTTTAATGCCATTTGTACTGAAAGCAAAAAATTGAGAAAAATAAACAGCCTTAATTAAGAAAAATAAACAGTGTATGTTAACAACTAACAACAACACAAGCATCTATTTCCCAAGCATTAAAAAAAAAGATTTTGTACAGCCTTCTCCATCCTGTAAAGAAGGTAAAAATAAATGAAAAAAAATTAAATAGAAAAAGGAAAAAAGAACCAATGCTAAAGTAAGGATGTCAAGAAAGAAATAGAATCAGAGCAGTGGTGGGTTCCTACCAGTTCAGACTGATTTGGCCAAACCAGTAGTGGTTTGGCAACCTGGGTCAGTTCCAGGCATGCCATGCCCCTGAACTGGTTCCCCAGGCAATGTCTGCTGCGCCACCATCTTGTTTTTCAGTTCTGCGCATGCGTGCACGCAAAGCGCACGCACAAGCAAACCAGCAGTAATGCCTGCCAGAACCCACCCCTGATTCAGAGGATCATTTATCTTTAAATTTGGACAGGCACAGGTCTAAGTTTTCATTTTCTGATATTTTAAAGTGACAACCTTTTAATGGAGATGAATAAAATGTAACATTATAGACATCTTTGTAAATATCTATACATTTCAGATGATAAAAAATGATGTCTTTTGACTCTCAGTGTTATCTACTTACAGTTTTGTTCTCAAACCTTCCATGGTCATAAAGTTCAGGCAGTTATATTTTACAATCCTAGTGGAACAGTAGGATTAATTTTATATAACTATCCAAAGTAAGCATCATTTTGTCCATTATTTTATAAGAAACCTCAATTTTAGAAAATAAATACTGCACTGAGTCTGCTAATATTAGGTGTTTTTTTTAGTTTTCTATACTCTTTGAAGAATTTGATAATTTATTTTTCAATCATATTTGTATAGTCATCCAATTTAAATGAAAATGACTCTGAACAATATCATACATACGAACATACAAACATACAAACACACACACACAAACAGTAACAATTAAAAACGAAGTAGAGAAAGGCACATAAAAGGAATTGTGAACATCTCATTTATTGTTTGCCTTGTATACTGAAAGGATTGTTGACTATTGGATTTAAATCTCAGAACAATGTTATGAAATCCATTCAGAAAAAGAGCAAAGGCAACAAGTAAATCCTCAGAACCTTTTCTAAGGCTTAGGACTGCAAAGGTGGTCCAGGCATAACTCTGATAGCCACCTAGTCTAAAGATATGATGCCATTTTGGGGAGAAATGTGATGCCATTGCCTTATATAAGTTATCTAGTTTGCTTAAAGATCTTTTTTTACCCAGGAGTATAAATTAGTAGCAAAACACTCTTCTTTCTGGGAGATTTGTCAGAATAAGAGACTCTATCTTTTAGGACATAGCTGCTGAATATATGAGATTCAGACCAGAGGTAGCATTCAACAGGTTCTGACCAGTTCTGGAGAACCGGTAGCAGAAATTTTGAGTAGTTTGTAGAACTGGTAAATACCTAAGGTGACCAGACGTCCCGCTTTTGGTGGGACACCCCCGCTTTTTGATACGTTTTCCCGCGTCCCGCCCGCTTTTTTAAAAGGCACGCTTTTTTTGGCGCTCGCAGCTCCCGCCCATCAGCTGCTGGGCTGGCTCTTCGTTCTGTTCTATGCTACCTACAAATTTAAGCCAGCCCAGCTTGCCGCTCACTGATTTAATTGGCCTGGACTCCAGCCAATCAGTGAGCTGGCTAGGATGGAAAACTTTAAGCACGCACGAGGGTGCTTAAAATTTTCCATCCCAGCCAGCTCACTGATTGGCTGGAGTCCGCTTAAGCACGCCGTGCGAGTCGTGACTCTCAACAGTCTCCATTTCATTTTGCCTTCGCTGTTTGTTTTTGCTGCACTGCCCTGGTGAGTAACTCCGGTGCCGGTGGGAATCGGGAGGCTTCGCTGCTTTGGGTGGGCGGCGGCGGCCTTTAGCAAGGGAAGGGAAGGCCTTCCCTTGCGAGCTACTCATGAGAGGAACTGGGGGGGGGGGAACCGGGCAACCTGAGAGAGGGGAAGAAGATCGTCCCTCCCCGCAACTCCCCGGATTTTGGAAGCCGGGTGTGTGTGGAAGGCAGGGTTTTTGAGGAAAGCGCTTGGCCGTCCCTGTTAGCCGCAGCCCCAGACGGAGGAGTGAAGCCCGAGCTTTCATTGCCGTTCCCGCCAGTCGCAGCGGGGAAGCCGGCATCGGTGGGGGAGGTAAAACCCTTGCTGTGAAGCCTCCCAAAGCAAAGGATCCCTGCCCGCTCAGCTGAGGTGTGATCCGAGCCGAGGGGGGAAGAGGGGGAGGCACCGCCGCCGCTGTGAAGCCTCCAAAAGCAAAGGATCCCTGCCCGCTCAGCTGAGGTGTGATCCTAGCCGAGGGGGAAAGAGGGGAGGTAAAACCCTTGCTGTGAAGGCTCCAAAAGCAAAGGATCCCTGCCCGCTCAGCTGAGGTGTGATCCAAGCCAAGGGGGGAAGAGGGGAGGTAAACCCTTGCTGTGAAGCCTCCAAAAGCAAAAGTTCCCTGCCCGCTCAGCTGAGGTGTGATCCGAGCCGAGGGGGGAAGAGGGGAGGTAAAACCCTTGCTGTGAAGCCTCCAAAAGCCAAGGATCCTTGCCCGCTCAGCTGAGGTGTGATCCGAGCCGAGGGGGGAAGAGGGGAGGTAAAACCCTTGCTGTGAAGCCTCCAAAAGCAAAGGATCCCTGCCCGCTCAGCTGAGGTGTGATCCGAGCCGAGGGGGGAAGAGGGGAGGTAAAACCCTTGCTGTGAAGCCTCCAAAAGCAAAGGATCCCTGCCCGCTCAGCTGAGGTGTGGTCCTAGCCGAGGGGGGGAAGAGGGGAGGTAAACCCTTGCTGTGAAGCCTCCAAAAGCAAAGGATCCCTGCCCGCTCAGCTGAGGTGTGATCCTAGCCGAGGGGGGAAGAGGGGAGGTAAACCCTTGCTGTGAAGCCTCCAAAAGCAAAAGTTCCCTGCCCGCTCAGCTGAGGTGTGATCCTAGCCGAGGGGGGGGAAGAGGGGAGGTAAACCCTTGCTGTGAAGTCTCCAAAAGCAAAGGATCCCTGCCCGCTCAGCTGAGGTGTGATCCGAGCCGAGGGGGGAAGAGGGGAGGTAAAACCCTTGCTGTGAAGCCTCCAAAAGCAAAAGTTCCCTGCCCGCTCAGCTGAGGTGTGATCCGAGCCGAGGGGGGGAAGAGGGGAGGTAAACCCTTGCTGTGAAGCCTCCAAAAGCAAAGGATCCCTGCCCGCTCAGCTGAGGTGTGGTCCGAGCCGAGGGGGGAAGAGGGGAGGTAAAACCCTTGCTGTGAAGCCTCCAAAAGCAAAGGATCCCTGCCCGCTCAGCTGAGGTGTGATCCGAGCCGAGGGGGGAAGAGGGGAGGTAGAACCCTTGCTGTGAAGCCTCCAAAAGCAAAAGTTCCCTGCCCGCTCAGCTGAGGTGTGATCCGAGCCGAGGGGGGAAGAGGGGAGGTAAAACCCTTGCTGTGAAGCCTCCAAAAGCAAAGGATCCCTGCCCGCTCAGCTGAGGTGTGATCCGAGCCGAGGGGGGAAGAGGGGAGGTAAAACCCTTGCTGTGAAGCCTCCAAAAGCAAAAGTTCCCTGCCCGCTCAGCTGAGGAGTGATCCGAGCAGAGGGGGGAGGAAGAGAGATCTAAAGAGCAGAAAGACAGAAGGCAGATAGGCAAGAGGAAGGAAGGAAGGAGAAAGAATGGAAAGGAAGGAAGGCTAGAAGGAAGAAAGAGGGAGGGAGGGAGGGAGGGAAGGAAGGTGAAAGGAGGAAGGAAGGAAGGGTACTTCCACTTGTAGGCCTGGGACTGAATGCAGGAGGAGTCTCTCCATAGGATCAGCTGCTCCTCTGATCATGGTCTATGAAAATGTTACTGCCTGCCTGATGCAAATTTAGACAGATGGTGCTTTGGGCTGCCCCTCAAATCCCCCCTTTACTCCTCCCCCTGTAGAATTCAGCCCCCTGAGTTTTGCCTTTGAGGGGCATGTGTGGTTATGGCGGATGGCAGAGTCAGCTGGAGGTTGAGAGGGGATTGGGGCTTTTGTCCACCTGTGGAGTTCTCCCCATGGACAGGATGGGATGTTGGCATGAAAGGGATCCGGGCACAATCTCACCTGTTCCAAGTAAAGTTGCCTTTTGCAATTGGCTACCGGTAATCCTCGACTTATGACCAGGATTGATCCCCCAATTTCTGTTGCTAAGGGAGACGTTTGTTAAATGATTTTTGCCTCATTTTGCGACCTTTTATTGCCACGTTAAGTGAATCATGGTGGTTGTTAAGTCAGGAACATGGCTGTTTAGTGACCAAAATTACAATGGCATTGAAAAAAGTGACTGATGACCATTTTTCACACTTAGCGACCATTTTCACACTTAGCGACCGTTGTGGCATCCTCATGGTTACGCGATCAAAATGTTGATGTTTGGCAACAGATTCGTATTTCTGATGATAGTTTGAAATGGTGACAGTATAAATTATTGCTGGTGTAATACTTAACAATGGTTTTTAAGGATTTCTTTTATTTATAGAATACCTTTTTTATTATTTTGGGGGGATTTTTACTTTTAAATTGTTTATAAAATGTATTTACTACAAGAAATGTTCCTTTTTGCAAATGTGATCTTTGCAAATCTTTGTGATGCAATATGTTCAGACCATGTTTCTGTGTCTCAAAGTGGCTGCTATTCTATGGGCAGGCCAGGTTGGTGCAAGGCAGCTTTGCCAGATTTGGTGTGTTTCACCCTCATTGAATTTTATATCATATAAAGAATGGAAGGAGGAAGGAAGAGAAAAAAGGAGGAAGGGAGTGAGTGAGGAAAGAAGAGGATGGAAGGAGGGAGGAAGGAAGGAAGAGAGGGAAAGAGCAGAAGACAGATAAGGTGAAGGTAGATAAGCAAGAGGAATGAAGGAAGAAGTGAGGAGTCTCGAGGAGGGGGAAAACATTTAGTGACCAAAGTTACAATGGCATTGAAAAAAGTGACTGATGACCATTTTTCACACTTAGCGACCGTTGCGACCATTTTTCACACTTAGCGACCGTTGCGACCATTTTTCACACTTAGCGACCGTTGCAGCATCCTCATGATCACGTGATCAAAATTTTGTTTGGCAACAGATTCGTATTTATGCTGGTTTCAGTGTCCTGGGGTGACCTTTTGACCAAAAAATTTTTTTTAATCAAGCCCCCCCCCCCCCGGTCAAGGTTGTCCCTCTTTTCCAATCTGAAAATCTGGTCACCTTATAAATACCACCTCTGACTGCCCCCTCCCCATATATTCTCTGCCTCCTAAGTCCCAGATGATCAGGAGGAAATGGGGTTGTGCAGTAACCCCAGATGTAATTGAGATTTTACAGTATCCTTCCTCTTGAGTGGGGTGGGAATGGAGATTTCACAGTATCTTTCCCCTACCCTGCCTACCAAGTCACGTCCACCAAGCCATGCCCACAGAACTGGTAGTAAAAAAAAATTGAATCCCACCACAGACTCAGATCTTTAAAAACCCACATACAAATAATTTCATGTGCCAAATTGCAACAGGACCTTGACAGAAAGGAAGTATACAGTAAGTATGGATGACTACAGTGAACCTGTGTAGGTGTGGAATGTGAGGGATATTGTATCTTGCTATGATATTATCAAATTTCAACACTTGAATGTGATGACATAATTTATTTTCTACAAAAGATGACCCATTAAGCAATGATATATGGCTTCCTTCTCTCAAAAAACAAACTAGCATTTCATTTGGATAAAATAGATAGTTTTGTGAACCCTTTCCATATGTAAAAAATGTGTTTGCTTTGTTTTAAATACCATGTTTCCCTGAAAATAAGAGAGGGTCTCATTTTCTTTTAACTTCAGAAATAAGCACTTGGCCTTATTTTCAGGGAGGTCTTATTGTTTTTCAGGTGCAGGAGGCGGAGAGCGCGGTCACCCCATGGTTGCTGCTGTGTTGCAATATTTCTGGGGAAGGCTTATTTTTGGGGGAGCACTTATTTTAGTTCATGTGCCAGTGGTGGGATATGCTTCAGTATGGACATACGGGTGCAGGCTGGGAGCACCAGGTACCATTCAGGTAAATACTTTGGAGGGCCCTCCCACTGGCCCATCCTCCTTACCGGTATTTGAGCTGTTCGAGGCTTCTGCACAAGAAGCATACGGTGCCTGCACGATGCTCCACTGAGCAGCTGGAATGTCGCGGAGACATCACAGGAGGTAAGAATGCATGCATGTGCTGCGTGTGTGTGCACGCGTGCTGCGCATGTCCATGTGGTAGTGTCCATGGAGTTTCCCTTTAAATTATAGCTCCACTATTCCTAATGGATTCCAAGCAAGTCTAATTCTGCTTATCTTCCAAGTCCAGAAAAGGATAGACTGGAAACAGAGAAAACTTTTAAAAGTTGCATGGTAAAAGGGCAGTTGATGAGGATTGCGATAAAATTATCATAGAAAAACTTTTAGAGTGACACAACAAAAATTTGCTTTCTTTTTTTTAAATTTATTTTTATTTTTATTACATAGACAACACATACACAGAACAATGAAAAAACAAAAAGAAAAAAGAAAAAAAACACAAAAAAGAAAAAAACCCATCATCACATACAGCATGTCGTTTGGTTACAGGTGTTTTAACATTTATCATTCTTATACATTTATTATTTCATTTAATAGGTTATAATATACCGTTTGGATTGCTTTGTTTACCATCCCTTCCTCGTGTTATAACACCACCTTATTTTCCCTTTCTTTTCTCCCTCCCTCCCTTCTCTACTTTCTTCCTTCCTCCTCTCCTTTCCCTTCCTTCTTCCTGTACCTTTCTCCTACTCCTGCTCTTCCTCTTCCCCTTTCTACCCTCTTTCCTCCTCTTTCTCTCCTTTCCATCCTTCTCTCCTTACCTCTTTCTTTCCACCCTCTCTCCCTTCTCTACTTTCTTCCTTCCTCCTCTCCTTCCCCTTCCTTCTTCCCTTACCTCTCCTTTGCTCCTGCTCTTCCTCTTGCCCTTCCTACCCTCTCTCCTCCTCTTTTTCTCCTTTCCATTCTCCTCTCCTTATCTCTTTATTCTTTCCCCCATCTTCCTTTCATTCTCTCCTCCTCTCTCCCTTTCTTTTTCTATTGTTGTTGGTGTATCTATTTTAAATCTCAGTTTATGTTTCCTTGGGATGGTATTTCCGCCAACCCAGACATAATTTAGTATCATTTCTTATTCCCTTACCTGTGCTAATCTATCCTAACTAAATTTCCACCCCACACACACTTTGTATCTCTCTGTTATATATATATACTTATATATTTAATACACACAACAATAAAAAAACACAAAAAAGAAGAAAAAAACACAAAAAGAAAAAAACCATCATCACATACAGTATGTCATTTGGTTACAGGTGTTTTAACATCCATATTCTCGAATAATATTTACTATCTCAGACTTTTCATCTAGTATAACTAAATACCTCACTTTCATTCTACAATATATATTCAGTTACCATTATTATTTTTTCCCAGAAAATATGCTTATGTTCATTATTATCCTTGTACATCATACTTTCAAACAGAAGTCTTATTCCTTCATTTTTCAACAAAATATTCTAAATAATCGCTACATATATATGCCAATTTTCAATTATTCCCTTATTAAAATTATTTATCAACAACAGGATATCATTACAGTATGTTCTTAACATTATACATTACATCACCAGTCCTCTATTAAGTATACATAAAATCATTATTATCCTTATCCTTTTTAAAACAAAAAGTTCTAAAATATTCAATTCATAGATATATTAATTTTTCATTGTATCATTGTTAATTTATTTCACAGCATAATTGTGTTATCATTTAACTTCTTCAATTAAAGCAAATTTCCTCTTTCACTGTTGCTTTTTCCCTGATACTCATTTGTATCAGGATTTAGATCCAAAGAAAATTCAACACAGCATCACCTCAGATTCCCCAGAGTCCTCAACAATTGCACTGCGAATGTACATTTGACCAATGAAAAGATTTATTTTCCAAGTTTCTTGAATCTCTGCAGTACGAACAAAAACCACACATTAGTACACACTACGAAGCTCTAAGAGATAACAGAAGATATAAATGATATCTTCTGTTGATGATAAATAAATGATAACTGTAAATAAAATGGAGAGTTAAATTTACCAAATACTGCAAGAGGACACCCTGTTCTATAGTCCATAGCCTTTTCTAAAGATTTCCCCATATTGATTAGGAAGTGTAAAATATCAAACATTTCTAACCCTCCTTTCAGTAACAGACTCTGATAAAACAAGTCCTTGAAAATGCTCATTTTAAGATATATCCTGGTTATAATTATGTGCTTCAAAGCACATGCACTGTTGCAACTTCAAAGTAAATTAATGAGGCAAAAGAATAAAACTGATCTCAGATGTTACAAATTAAGGGCAAAGATAAGTAGATGTTCTAAAGTATGAAGGAAGACCAGAAATTGCTATTTTGAGGCAAAACTTTCAGGACAAAATAGATGCTCAAACTGCCTCTTTCATGTTTATAATGATGACCATTTTATACTTTCTGAATGTATTTTTCAGACAATACTTGGCACATACAAAAAAGGAATATTGTGCTTTCTCAATTAGTATAGACCCAGACAGTACTTTTTAGTTACTGAGAAAAAGCCCCAAATGCACTTTTCCATTTGCAAGAAGTTTGCTATAGATTCTATCAGAGCAAATTAAAAAATAGATATCATAGAAGGCTCCAGGGCTCCTCTTGGTTAGGTTGCATTACATTTAAATAAATGGTATCTATTTCACATCATTTCTTCATTATTATTTTTAGTGTGATCGTTTTTATGATAAGAGAAGGGCTGGTGTGTTTTTAGTCTGAATTTTTCAATACAAATTGTATACAAATTGCATAATTTGTTTTAGATTCTTTTTTAAATCTTTTTCTTTACACTAATCCTTTGTGGGAAATCAAGGAAGTGACCTCCTTTTGACAAGCTCACATTCTACACCATAAACCAACACATTCTTAATATTCTAATTCCTCGTTGCTTTTTATGGCTCATAGAAGTACACCTATTTATGAGCAGGGTCCCTTGTATGCATCAGATATTGCAACTATTACATAAAAACTTTATATTTGAAGATGCACAGATGGAAAGGTTCTTTGAAAATGCTGCCAAAAAAGCAGATTGGGGAAAAAAATAAGATTGTCTTTTTTGAGGTCAAGAAGTGTAAGAATAATAAGGAACATGCATCATGTTTTCTGTGGCTGATACAGCTGACAAAGTATATAATATCTGCATTGGCTAACTGCCAATCTCAGTTTTCTCCATTAGGAAAAATACATTGCCTAAATCAACTTTAAAACTGGTAGAGTTCATGCTGGGTAGGGAATTTTGGGTATTTTCTTTCTCCTTGAGAGAGCTCAGTTAGTGCCCACATTACTTTTTGTAGCTATTTTTCTTTAGTACTTATTTTCCATAGTGGTGATAATTACTTCTGTCTAAAATGGGCAGTGCCAAGAAGACCTGGTTAAGCAGGATAAAACCTGTCTTGTATTTTTATGTGAGACTACCAGGAAATACCAGAATTTTAGACTAGACAAAGAGGTTGAAAAGTATGCCCTGAAAGAAGGCACTTTTGTGCCATAGCCAAGAAAAATCTATGTTTCTATAGTCATGAAGAGCCAAGTTTAATTTGAAGAAGTTTTCCCTGCACATTTTTATTACATAACTTTGCAAAGTTTTACCTTCTAGTTTTATAGTACTCATTCCTTTATTAAGAGATCAAACAATCCAAGTGCTCTAGCCTTGAATTGTTTGTCTTTGGCCTCTGTTTCAATAGAAAGAAAAAAAATGCTAACTAATATTGCACTTCATGGAAAAACAACAGAGATCTCTCATAGAACTGAGTGTCCTGTGCAGACTTTTCCTGTGTGGAAAAAAAATAACAACCCAAACACATAAGAAAAATGTTTATCGGCTCAACTTGGATAAGCTTGCCAATAAAAGCATAGAGCAAAGCTGCAAAATGAAAAAGGCAACACATAGTGTCAGCAATTTCATTACTTAAAACAAAAAGGAGCATTTCATGAATGTTCTTTGTTAGCTGTACATGGAAGCTTCTCTCTCTCTTGCTCTCTCTCTCTCTCTCTCTCTCTCTCTCACACACACACACACACACACACACACACACACACACACACACACACAAAATATCTGTATTAGTATCAAAGAAGCTTGCATACTATATCTTATCAGAGATTATATGTACTTGGCGACCACAACTATGTGATCAAAGCCCTGCCCCATTTTACATATGTCACAATGAATGTAAAAAAGGATCGGTTATCACCCTGACTATTTGACCCATTGTCCTGTGGACACCTTTATCCTGGCTCAAATGTACATATATATTAGTCACTCAATTTTTTTGGGAGTTTGTTCTCAGTGCAATTTTTTTAGAAGGCATAGTTCTTATTTATTATACATGATTTTCACCTGTAAGAATAAAAATTTCTAGTGTTTAAATTAGTTAAAGAGGAGAATTATTTGCAATTTTCAGTAGCATGCTTCATATTCAGATGCTTGAAAAGGGAGTGCTTTATTCTAGATTTTCTGTTTTGAAAGTGGGTACTAACTAAAAAGTTAATGCTCATCTCCTACAGAGTATAATGGGGAAAATGCCTCTAAATTCATTTCCAATAGATTTCATAGTTGAATGTTTTGCCACCTTTAACATCGAAGGCATTTATATTAGCTTGACTTCATTTTTCATCATTCAAGCATTTCAAAATATTTTAGAGTACAATTCGTGTTTTCATTGTGATAAGGTGATAGAGATGGTAGCATACATCTGGAGGACATTAGGCTCACCTGCAAGCAAATGAGTTTAATTAATTCCTTACCCCCTTCCTTTACCTCCCCCCAAAAAATTCTTTGATGGTACTTGTAATGTACACTCACGTAGATATTTCTGGAGCATACCAATGGAGTGATTTGGCTAATACTGTAATTATAATTTCACTGTCTGCTTCATGCTACAGGCCTGAATATTACTCCCTGCCCTCCTGTTAAATGCTCTTCCTTTCCCCAAATGAGCAGTTTGGAGACCATAAACCAAGGAATAAGCACAGCATGGAAAGTTACAAGCACAAAAGATGACAGTGTAGAAGTGCAGAATCTCCTAGCATCTTTTATAATTGCATTCAGCCCTCCTGGAGATTGAATCTACAATTAGCAGCACTGTCTCTTCTGCCTTCAAGACATCCACCAAAGCTTTGGGGAAACCCAGCTGTAGCATTTCCCCACCTTAAGAATCTAAACTAGGACAAAAAGTAGAATGACTTTAAGGGAGTAAAAAAGTTTTGATTTTCAGAAAAGTTGCCCTGCTACCATTTACCATAAGCTAGTTTACCATAGGCTAAGAAATCAACAGATGCTACTGCTGTGATTCTATACATGTTTTAATCACATCTTTGTTCTAACAACTTTGCAATCAGAATGTTTTGTTCCTACTATCAGGGGAAAATAATGGATTTCACAATGGATACCTTTTATTCCCTCCTCTCAAATATCTCAGACTAAAGATAAGCACCAATCATGTTGTCAGTAACATTTTGTGTGTGTGTGTGTGTGTGTGTATGTGTTTCTTTCCTTGTGTGTTTCATACCCAAGATCTACACTAAGCTGCTTGAAAAGGCATGATGGTTATCCATTACTTCATTGACAAGAAAAGGATTCTTAACTTATAAAAGGCTATAGAAAATTATAGTTCTCACTAGTTCTGGCCAACACAGACAATGATGACTGCTGATGAGAACTTACCCAATCATACCTGATATTTTCCATTCTTCTTAACAGTTCAGTTGAAGGTTATGAGCCTGAAAAGTTAATAAAACCAGAAATTTGGAATTGAAATACTAATATATGGCACAGCAGCGCTTCATTTGCAATCACCATAACATTTCAGGTTACAAGAAATAACAATTTGGAAGCTATGTTATTATATATGGAGGACTGCAACTGTTTCAGGAAATTAACAGGAAGCATGCCTACTGGTAATGGCACCAGATTAGAAATTAGGATATTGTAAACCTTAGTCCTACCTTAGCCCTACTTTAGGCATAAAAGGTTACTATGTAACTTTGGGCCAGTCACTCTTTCTCAGCCCAATCCACCTCACAGAGTTGTCATGGGGAAAATATGAAGAGGAAGAAATATTAAATATGTTTGCTACTTTGAGTTATTAATAATAGTGGGACACAAATAGATGAATAAAAAAAATACCCATTGCAGTTTTTAAAACTTTGACCATTACCAAAAGTCAAACTGGGGATGAAGAGGAAAATGGGAAAAAGGTAATTTAAAAATCTGGATAGATGCTTCATACTTTAAAACTCAATAAAACATACAAAACATAGCAAAGATCTCACATCCACCTTATCTGGAGCATTGTCCCAGCTACCAGAAAGATCCAAAGGTCAAAAATTCTTACCTCTCACATGATAGATAGTAGAAAGATAGGATTTTTCAATGAAGGTCCACAAACCTGAGATTTTATTATTTTACTTTTATTAATTTTCTGTTGCCCATCAAGCTCATTGTATTAAGGCTTTTTAAAAGCCTTCCTTTTATAAACTTGCAAAACAAATTCTAGGGACTATAGATTTTCCCCTTCCATTTTTGGAGTTAAAAAGCTTTTCTGTGATTCTAAGGTACAAAGTCTCTTTTTTCTCCAACAGTTATTGAGAGTACCCTGGAAAGAGTAAATGGATGACCAGACAGTTTATCTTTTGGTAAATAGGTACTTTGTGATTGAGAAACACTTTCTTAATAGATGTAGACAATTTTAGCAAATTTAAGATATGTGAACATGCTGGCTGGAGAATGCTGAGAGCTGAAGTCATTTATCTTAAGGTTGCTGAGATTGAGAAACACTGTACTAAGGCAATCAGTCTGTGGATGGGCAATCTCTCAAGGTAGCCATTTTCTGGAAAGACTGAAATGTGTCCATCAACACCCACAAAAGCTGCTTGCCTTTGATCTTACTGACCAGCATAATACTTCCTTACATTTTTTCCTGCCTTTTAAGGACTGAGAAGGGTGCTGTAAATCTTTCAGCTCCAGACAGTGAAATACTGACTGCTGAAGCTAATTTTCTTTTGACCCAAGAGAATCATGACTATAACTGATATGTATTACAGCTATACTTAAAGGAGATAATATATGGGTCAGTTACAGTATGTTATGTCTTAATGCCCTCTAGGCAATAGCATTAATGGAAATCAGTTTATCACTCATCCATTATGATTTTGGTTGCCCAAAATGCTAATCACTTTTGGAACAGGTAGGAAGCAAGCAACAAATGGTTTTAGAAGCCTTGGTTACAAAAAAACAAAAAAACTTCTTGCTGAAATTTGCAGGTGCTACACCATTTGGCTATTCATTTTAACAACTGTATGTGAAAACATTTGAAGAATAGGAGCATAGAGTTAGTTTCTGTTTTGCTTCATCTTACTTTTGATATTTATAACACCAGGGTGTTTATTCAGCTTTTTGTGTTTACCTTTTGCTGTTTAAGTATACTTCCAACATTAAAAAAAAACAGTCCTTGTCAAAAAGCTTGTACTCAATCCGGATAAGACCGAGTAGCTGGTGTGTTTCCCTCCTACTAATTGGCCAAGTTTTCCATCTCTCAGGCTGGGGGGTCAAACAGTATGCCCCTCAGATAGAGTTCACAATTTGGGAGTCCTCCTGGACCCACAGCTGACTATCGAACACCACTTGTCGGCTGTGACCAGGGGGGCATTTGCCCAGGTTCGCATGGTGTACCAGTTGCATCCCTATCTGAACCGGGAGGCCCTCACAACAGTCATTCATGCCCTTGTGACCTCTAGACTGGACTACTACAATGTGCTCTACATGGGGCAGCCCTTGAACAGCATTCAGAGACTTCAGCTTGTCCAGAATGCAGCCGCACGAGCGATCGTGGGTGCACCTCGGTTCACCCACGTAACACCTATCCTCCGCGAGCTGCACTGGCTGCCTATTGGTCTTCGGATACGCTTCAAGGCACTAGTCATCACTTATAAAGCCCTTCATGGTATTGGACCTGGGTACTTGAGAAACCACCTGCTGCCAATTACCTCCAATAGACCGATCAGATCCCACAGATTAGGCCTCCTCCAAATTCCATCCGCCGGCCAATGCCAACTGGCAACTACCCGGAGGAGAGCCTTCTCTGTGGCTGCTCCGACCCTCTGGAACAAGCTCCCCGTGGAGATTCGAACCCTCACCACCCTCCACGCCTTCCGCAAAGCCCTTAAAACCTGGTTGTTCTGACAGCCCTGGGGCTAAAGAGCTTTTGCCCCTCCCCCTCGAATGGTATGGTTGTTGTGTGCTTTTAAATTGTGTATTGTTCTGTTTGTCTTTTTTATCCCTTATCTGTACCCCCTTCCCTGACTTGGATTGTGAGCCGCCCTGAGTCCCCTTCGGGGAAAAGGGCGGCATATAAATGCAATAAATTCAATTTAAAAAATATGACTAAACTCACCATCCATGTGCCTATTGTCAATTTCTTACAACTCAACATAAGTCTGTTTAATGCCAAACTCCTGTGTTTTCCCAGGCTTTATTCATATGTTCAAGCTAAAACTTGCATGCAAACAATATTTAGAAGGAACAAGTTAAACTCATTCTGATTCACCCAAAAAGGAATATGTATATACTTGTACAATATTTTTGAAAAATTACACACTTAAGACTTTTATGACAGAATTCAATCTGATAATAAACACATTTACACAAGCTTCAAAAATCACAAACAAAATCTAACATTTTATTTTGAGAGGTTTCCAGCAATGTATAGTTTCAGTTTTGAAAACATTAATAGTTTTTACCATTCTCTTCATCTAAGGAGCACTTACTAATTAGCTAACTGAGCCATCTTAATTTTAAACTTTTGTTTTAACAAATGGTCGTAAGTTGAGGACTTCTTGTACCAGTATTCATTTGTTTGTTAATTTACACTACACCTTTATCCAGGAACTCAAAAGCCAAACCTGAGTATGTAAACATATGTATGCACACCTTTGCATATAAATATCTTGTGCATTTATATGTTTTGTATATATTCTCAAATAATTTTGAGAATTAAGTGAGTTTCAGCAACAGTATTTGAGTGATCATAATTCATGGCTTCATGGCTGAATTAGAATTTCAGCAAATATTTTCCTAGTTTATGTTTAAGCTAGACCTAAATTGACAAATGAAAGCAATACATACAGTACATTTTGGAAACAATACAACCTACCAATTTTAAAATGCATTAGAAAAACTTATATAAATACAAAATAACATTGAAGAATGCATGACAAATGATGGTTGACCAGTTCTGTTTGCCACAGAGCAGGCTCACATTATCTTCTTAATTGTGAAAAACAAAAAAAATGGAAGGGAAACACAAAGTATTATCTTTAGCCATATAGACTGGAGTTTTCAATTAACTAGAGATTTATTTCTCTCTATATTAAAATATTTATATAGCAGTTAAATTTATAAGAAACTGTGGGCACTCCTCAATCAAAAATTGAAATAAAATAAAAACCATATCACACTTTTAAAACCAAATGTTCAAAGTCTAACTTCCAATGTGCAATAACTTCATCCTATCCAGAGCTTGGAGGTAAATCCAGGTTTCCAGGGCTTTTCAAAAGACTATGGGGGCAGAGGCCTGCCAAACTTCAGAGACAAATGTGTTCCTTAGGGCAAAAGCTTTCACATAAATGCATGGTTCCTAGCTTCCATAAAGAAGCAATTTTTAAATGAAGGGACTAGTTTAGTAGGACCTATAGATGACTGACAGGTTGTTGTGGCCTATTGGCCACTGATCTCTCCAATAGCCAAATCAGAGGAGAAGAAGTTGTGGGAGTCAGGATCAGCATCAAGGCAATCTGAGAGCTCTGAAGGGGAAGAGGGAGTGGAGCAATGGTGGATTGCCAATTTTTTTTACACCCACTGCTGCTACTACTACTGGTTTGCCCGATCCTGGCCGAGAGAGAGAGAGAGAGAGAGAGAGAGAGAGAGAGAGAGAGAGAGAGAGAGAGAGAGAGAGAGAGAGAGAGAGAGAGAGAGAGAGAGAGAGAGAGAGAACCTGGGCCATCTGTCAGCCCTCAGATGGAGAGCCAACGGCCCCCAGGTCTGGTGGTGGCTGATGAGGAAGAGGAGAAACATCTGTGTTCAGTGCCTCAGGTGCAGATGTGCAGAAGGCAGAGGAGAGGAGAACCATGTCCCGATCATTAAGAAGGAAGAGCCACCACCTCTAGCAAAGCCCCACCTTATCTTTGGGGATAAAAGGCAGGGGCGGACAATTATTTAACGTCTGGGCAGATGAACATGTTAGCCTGCAGTGACACAGAAACATTTTGCTGGGGCTACTGGCATTCCTATTTAAGGAATCTTTGAGTTAACTTCAGAGGATTTGTCATGTTTGGGGAGCTGGGTCAGAACACAGGCAAATCCCAAGAATGACATAGACAAAATTCAGTTCTTCCTTTGCTTACACACAATAAACAGAATCTTGCCAGACTATATTTATATTTCACCTACCCTAAGAGATATACTCTGGGAGTTTCTAGGTAATGGATATCTTTACTCTCTTCATGTATCTCCTATCCATCTCCAGTCTGTACTGCCTCTTATCTTGCTCCATCTCATGATGTCCTTAGGGAAAGACAGTCTCACAAATAACCTTGACCTATCATAGAGGAGTTTAAAGATAATGATCAGCATTTTGAATTGCACATGGAAAGAAATGAAGCCAGTGCAGTTTACACAACAGAAATGTTACCTGGGCAAACCTAGGGACACCCATCATAGTGCACACTGTCATGTTCTGAAGACCCAAGTGGTCTTCAAGGTCAGCACAAAATAGATTGTGTTGCAGTAATCCAAATGTGAAGTGAGCAAGACTTCCACAATTGAGAAAGAGCACAATTGGCACACTAGATAAATCTGTGCAAAGACTCCGCCAGTCATGGCTGCCATCTTCATCCATGGAAAAAAGGGGTTCAAAATGTAAAAATAGCCATAACGATCAAAGCCTGCTCCCTTTTTACATTCAATGTAGATTATGTGTGATGCATATAAAAAAGGAGCTAAACATCACAGAAACAAACAGCTCCAGATTATAATGATATGTTGTTACGTTATGTTACATTTTATGTTGTTGTGTGTTGTTAGTTTGGTTGGTTTTATTTGCTTCATTTTGAAGCCTGATTCCTTAGCGGAATGTATTGCCTTATTTAGAACAGGGATAGGCAGTTTAAAATCCACACATACAAATATCCTAAGGGTTAGGACACAGCTTATCCTATCTGAGCCTCTCCTTAGGGCAGTTCCAGTTAAACATTCTTCAAATGTTCTTGGCTGATTGGAATTATTTCTCCTGTCTTGATTTACTAACTGTGGAAGCTAAGGAGCCCTTTGTATCCCAATAAAAGCCTGACCTAAGTATAAAATATTTTTAGTCAACTAACTGGAGAAAAGAGCTTAATATAGTCTGGCTTTTACATATTTTTCTGCTCAGAATTTTCCAGACAACTGATCTCATTTATTTATAGTTCACAATATCATTGCAGATGGTCTGTTTTATTTCTATGCTGATCTTCAGCAGAATGTACAGAGTTTAATTATTTGCATGCTTTTGTAGGCCCCACCATAGAAATTATTAAATAACTTGTTAGCATAATTTGGACCCTTTGTGTGGGTGTCTATGTGGGTATTTATGTATGTGTTTAAAGCCTCTGGGTTCTGAAGTAATGCAATTGTTATTTTCTGTTTCCTTGCCAATATGAAACAAGTTGTTTTGTGTGTATGTATTATTAATAAATATTATAATGAGAATTCCATGTCCCACATTTGCAAGAGTCTCATACAGATGCTTTTAGTGGTATCCCTACCAGATGGCAAGAAAATTTGTTTTCCTATGGACAGAATTTCCTAAATTAGTCAAATGTCTAGCAACTGGAAGTGAGATTGTAAAATATTATTCTGCTGTAATCAATTTTGTTATTTCAATTGCCATTTGTCTCCTATTCTAGCTTGTTTCAAACTCTTCTAATATCTGCTGCCAGTTTAAATCTTTTTCACTTTAAGAGTACATCTCCCACTACTATAACTGCAGATCTTGGCCCTTATATCACTTTTCAGTAGCATTTATTTGGATTGGAGGGCTCCCTCTTCTCTCTGTACTAAATTATGTTCTTCTCAGCCCAAGCTTACTAATTTTAGAGACCTTTTCAACAGTAGTGCAAATTCCTTAACCACCGAAAGTCTATTTGATTGCATGCTTGTTGCTTCTAACATATCAACCTAAACAAAGACATAGGTGTGTGTGTGTGTGTGTTGTGTTATATTTAGAAAGTTTCACAGACAAAAGCAGTGTTGTAGAGGCTGTCACAAAGAAGAGAGGATTGACTTAATCTCCAAAGCACCAGAGGCCAGGACAAGAAGTAATAGTAGAAACTTGTTAAAGACAGATCCCAACCTAGAAGTAAAGAAACTATTTGTTGACAGTAACAAAAATTAATCAATGGACTAGTTTGCCTCCCAGAGTTGTGACTAGACAATTGTATTTGTCCAGGAAAGTATAAGGTCTCCTGCCTTGAGCAGGGTATTGGACTAGAGGCTCAGTCCTATATTCCATGATTAAAAAAAACCTTTTTTTTAGATGCTTTAAATGTCTAAGACACTGAGCTTGTCGATCAGAAAAGTCAGCAGTTTGGCTGTTTGAATCCCTAACACTGCATAACGGAGTGAGCTCCTATTACTTGTCCCAGCTTCTGCCAACCTAGAAGATCAAAAGCATGTAAAAATGCAAGTAGAACAATAGAAATCACCTTTGGTGGGGAGGTAACAGTATTCAGTGCACCTTCTATGTTTAGTCATGCTGGCTACATGACCACGGAGACATTTTCGGACAGTGTTGGTTCTTCAGCTTTGAAACGGAGATGAGCACTGCCCCTAGAGTCGGGAACGACTAGCACATATGTGCAAAGGGAACTTTTACCTTTACCTTTATGCATTTCCAAAAGAGGCTAAACTTGTACCACTATTCCATAATGCTATGTTTTTTATTTCTTTTTTATTTTATTTTTTATTCCCCCCCCCCTTTTTTTCTTTCTTTTTTTGTGGTGGGGGCAGAAAAATCCTCCATTGAACATGAAGTCTCCTTTCAGGGGGGCTGTAATCACAGCAGTCCCCACCCACCCTCAATTTCATGTCCACAGTAAAGTAACAAAATGAGTCTCTGGCCTTTTCAATTGACCTCTTTCTAGTGTCAGAATAAAATATTATACTATTATAATAATACTATATTTCTCTTAGAACAAAATCTTAGATTGGAAGCCTTTCCCTCTCTCAAAACTCATATTTGCTACCAAAGGAAAAACCTTTGTGTCCTACCCAACTCTAAGTTTCAGGGAAGTGGAAGATTTGCACCCAAATCTCAGCACTAATGAAAAACAGAATTATTTTTAATTGCATAATTGTTGATTCTGGTTTTTATTGCATAGTGGTTGAAAATGACCTTTCAAAATGAGATTGATTATAACTGTGATCTTTAACTATGTAGATAGATGTTTTAATGGTAACAAAATAAAAAAAAATAAAGCAAACCATAAAATTCTGCTATTACTTTGGGACCAAAACAGTAACGAGAAGCTGCCACGTAGAATAAACTTGAAAAAATTCTTTTTAGATGATTGGAAAGCAATTGGCTGCTGCTAAGAGGTTTCCTTCCTGGTCAACATGACATTGTTATGAGAAAGAAAACATATTAAATTGCAAAGCACTGCTATGAGTCATCTGGAATGATATTTTATCCACCGTCTGTCAGAGCACATGTATAATTTTGTCGGAGTTGGGGAAAGAAAATGAAAACTAACTTTTAAGTGTGGGGGGAGTTAAAACGAAAATGCACATTTACAGTAAATGTAGAAAATGATGTAATTTCTAGGAACAATGTTGAATTAACACAATTAGATGTGTGCTACATTCTGAAATACACCTCATAATAGGTTTAAACTAAATCCTGAACAAATTGGTTACGTAAGATTCTATTTGCACTATGAAAAGATACTTAAGACTAATGAGGATTCAGTTGTCTTGAATGCAATATTTGTGTCCGCTATAATATGCAATAAAAGCATATGAAGAAAGAATAAATTATTTATTAAAATGCATATAATTATTAAGTTACAGACAATTGTGTGGAATCTGACAGCAAATTAGTAAATCATTCTAAGATACCTACATTACTGTTGTACACTGAGATTATGATAAATAATAATCTTTTCCAGAAATTCATGAATTCTTGCTTTATGCTCTTCTGACGTTCCTCAGTCTTTAGGTGGTAATCAAAGATTAAGCATCTGTTTTATTTTATGCCAGCTGGTGATTTGAGACTGAGCATTTCTTCTTAAGAAACAAAAGCAGAATTACAGTTAAATTCTTTTAACCTTCTGGAAAGCATTGAGATAGCTCAGAAATTAGGTTAGATCAGGGGTGTCCAAACTTTTTCCAAGTAGGGCCAGATTTGGTAAGGTGAAAATGTGTGGGGCGACCATTCAGCCTGAAATTCTTTGAGCCACTGTACATAAGATAGCAGAAAACTGAAATATCTATGAGCAAGCATCTCTTGGTAACAACACAGAGAATAACTGACCTTATCCGTGGTAGCTGTGAAAAACAAACAAGACAAATCCTGACTACATCCCATAGGTGATGTTTCTCAAACTGGGAAACTTTAAGGTATGTGGAGTTAACTCTCAGATTTCCCTAGCTAGGGAAAACTAGCTCAATATTTCTTCTCAGGTCTGCATGGATCCACTAGGATCTTGTGGGTACATGTCTCTCCTAGAGTGATGTTAATGTAAGTGTAAGTCATTAACAGGTTGTTGAAGTCAGGAACACATAGTGTTGCTTTTATCCACCCCACAACCCAACAGGGAAGCAATTTTGGCTTATCTTTTTTCTTCCATACATCAAAAGAACTGCTTTCAAAACTATGATTACTCATGTGATGCTTTCACTGGTCTATATGTGGGAGTGTGAAAATCCAGATTTTATTGATGTGGCAGTCCAGGATAAAATGGCTGTGGAAAGTACCTGTTATGGAGGAGTCATTTCTGCCACAACAGATGTTTTTGTTTTTTCAATAAGTAGTAATACATTGGTAGTTTATTTTCTTATCTGCAACTATCTAGCAGTGTCGTACAAGGGGGAATTAATGGGAAGGGGCTCATATCCATTGCTATGTCTCTCAAGAGCACCTTGTCTTCCTCATAGCGATGGGTGTTTGCATTCTCTGTAGAAGAGGGAGCATTAAAGTAGTTCCATTCAGGGCATGGAAAGTGCAACTTTGACAGAACATCTGACCCATGGCATTTTTATTTTTCTCTCTCTTTCCCTTTTCTTTTGTTGCTTTGCTTTCTTCATATTTTGGGAATTATAGTGAGCAGACTGAATAATTCCAATGTGAATGTAGGCATAGAGACTATTTTCTGTGGTTTTTTTTCCTATTTTACAAACTAATTTAATATTTTGTGGCAATTCTAAAATTGAAAGTATTAGAACTCTACAGCCAATGGAAAACTGAGTGACAAGTTCCCACCAGTTGTGACATGTCAAAGTGGTTGCTAGTAGGCACCCCTGAGGCTACAAAATTGATTCAGGAGCTGCAGGCCAATATATTGAAAAAATGCTAGTAAGTGATAAACTGGACAGCAGATGTTTACAGATATCTTGACCTATAAAGCTTTAATTCCAAGCTCCAGTGTGTTGTAATTCCAAACTGCAATTAGTTTAAATTGTAGGATTCCTCTTTATCTATTAATATCTTTCTCTTTATTCCATACTACACCTCAACACAGGAACTTTTCATATTTTAAGATCTGCAGTATCTAAATTTTCCATTTACGGTAACTTGTTTGAGAGCAACAGGTCTTAGAACGGCATTAGTAAAGCTACAAAAAAAACCACACATATTATTCTCTGTGGTTTCAGCAAGTTGCATAGTTGGTGTGATGAGGTTGAATTTGTCTAATTACTTAAATCAAAGATCAAGAGAAATTTTATAAGAAAAGGAAATAATAAATAATCCCATGGGAATCAATGAGTACTTTGAGGAAGTGGTTGGCTTTCCTCTAAATTTTTTTAAAGATTTTCATCCTGCTTTTTTTTATATTTATAAATCACTCAAGGCATTGAACATCCTAAATACTGGTAGTCCTTCCTACTCCTATTTTCTCACCAACAGTCTTGTGTGGTAACATTGAGAGTGAGTGAATGGCCCATATCACCCAGCCAACATTCAGGTAGAAGGTTGAACTAGATCTCATCATCTCCTGGTTTCTAGTTTGGTGCCCTAACCATTACATCAAATTGACTCTTTTGTTTTTGAATATAATCAAGCAAATGCTGAATCCACCAGAATGGTTAATTTGGATTCCTGCAGAAAAGATTTGATCTTTTTTGGCCTAAGAAGTCCCTGATAATTATTTCACCTGGGTAATGTCTACCTTTGCCTTCTTTACAAGGAAAGATTTCAGAAGAAAAAAAATGGAAGTGATAACTTTTTAAAAATCACCAAATAATGTAAATGCATTAAAAATGATATCTCAGACATCTTCTTCAACACAGAATTGCAGATCTTTAAAATCAGTTTTTGAGACTCCACTAGATAATATTTCAATAACATATTTTATTAACTGCATAGATTATCACATATAATTATGGAAGATTACAAATAATATACAAATACAGGAAACACTCACTGATATAATATTGAAAATGATAAAATGATTTATTAGCATTAATTCCATGAAAATGTGATTGTGATTAAAATACAATTTGCTTGGATTTCACACAAACCATTGAATTACTTATAAAGCAATAAGAAGCAATAAGTATTAGACTCACTTAAAACTGATATAATAGAAAGCAATAATGTATTGGTACCAGATGGATGGATAAGTTAGTAATCAATGGAACATAACATTGGTTCACCAACTGATACAATAATAGTATAGGCAGGTGAATAAAAGGCACTATGGAGGCTGGTATAAAATGCTAAACGCAACACCTTAATTATGCTCAGGATGTCTGAAAAAATAACATGTGCAATTGTCGTATTGGTGTTATTGTCAAGCCACAGTTTCACACTAGTATAATTGGTGTCATTGCATAAGATTCTTTCCTTATAGAAATATATTTCTGTCAGAGTGTCAGACTTGGAAAGATTTCTGATGTTATTTAAATTATCAATCAAATGAACAGCATCTTTGAATTGCTCTTTTGTAGGACGGACTATTTTTGTTTGCCTTTCTCTGCGGAAAAAGATATTGCTGTTCTTTTGGGAATAAACAAGTGTACAAATCTCTGTCTGAAAAGAATCTGTGACAGAAGCATTCCATATGCATCCATCCTTGTCTTTTGGTCTACAGAGACCCCAGTCATCTTCTCCCATGCCCGTCTGACAGTGATAGCATGACCAACCATATTTGGCACATTGATAGTTAATGTGGCAGGGCAAGCCTGTGGGAGTCACATCTCGGAAAGGAGAGCAGGGCTCAAGTCCAGAAAAAGTATCACATTGGAAGTGTCCTTGGATTATTTGGCATCTATGCTTACACAGGTTGTTTCTCAGTGAATATTCAATGGAATCCCACTCTAAAACAATGCTGCAGTAATTCCATTTTCCATTTTTGAAGTGACAATACTGAGAGGAACCTCCCCAGAAATCACAAGGAGAGTCACATTTCTCACCAGAAACAGCCAGGCCATTTTTTAAGGAACAGTAATCCCATTCATGTCCACTGCCACCCTTTTTCTTGCACCAGGTGTACTTATAACCATGATACCCACAAGTATTTGTACATACTCCCCCTGTGCTTGTGTAATGAATAACATGGGAGGAAGTCCAAGATATGAAGGAGAAGAATGCAACCAGAGCTACATAAACTCTCATCATGATCTTCTTGAATTCCTGAAATGAAAGAACAGAATGTTTTGCTAATTATTCTTCTATAGTTTTGCTTCATAGCTGTCACACCTTCTTGTCCCAAATTCTGACTTTTCATGGCTTCATAATGTGGCATGTATTATGTTTCTTTTTTAATAACGGTAAATCATTAGAAAGTGAGTTAATCATATCTTCCATCTGATCTATCTTTCTCTGAATTTCACACTTTTGTGAATGGTAAACCTTCTAACCCTTGGCTATCTCAGATGCCATTGCAAGAAAAAAAAATTAAAATCTTTTCTAATTTTATGATTCCAAATGTTATAGAAATAAAACTCTTACATTTGATTATTAATGATGATTGTCATTCAACAACATCTAAAACTTTAAAATGCTGTTCCAAAATATTAATGGTGATATAGTAATGTATGAAACTTCTATATCCATGGTGGGTTTTAATTTATTTTACTACCAGTTCGGTCATGCACACTTGTGCAGTCATGCACTCACGTGATGCTTCTGCACCGAAGCATCCAGGTGCGTGGGAGGAGCCTCCCGCCACCACCACTACCAGTTCACCCGATCTGGAGGGAACCAGCAGAAACCCACCTCTGTGCTACATGGAATGTATTATTTGCAATCAGATATCCTACTGCTTTGTTCTATAACATATAGAGAAGATGGGATGGAGTTGCACTTGTTCTCTAAAATATATACAGTATGGTAGGTAGGATTTTTTCCCCCATTTTCCTTTAATTTTTCAAATCTTCTTGTTGTTGGTAGTTGATCTACCATCACTTTAAAGAGGGGAAATATCTTCCCTAATACGTCTTTAAATGGTGATGAAACCATGCAATATCATGGAGAAAAAAGCAAATGTAAAAACGACTTGGTTTTAGCATTTTTCTACAGATTTTTAATTTAAAATTTAGTATGGAACTTTCGTAGCCCAGATATCTGCTTCCCAAAATAGCCTCATAATCTGGCTAAATACAGGCAGGCCTGATAATCTTTCCTCCTCAGTTATTCCAGAATTAAAATCATTGAGAAAAAGAAGGGAGGGAATACCCAATTAAATCTAGTTAGGAAAAAGAAAAAAAGTCAGCTAATTACTTTTCTAGAAAAGATTCTGGAATTATTCTGAAAAGCTTTTCATCATAAATATCAACATGAAATATTTTAAAATTACCCCAAAATGTACAGCTACCAAGCAGCCTAATAAATTAACAAACAAACAAACATTAAACAAATAAATGAAATTATATAAATAAATGAATAGCTATACAGACTTGGAAATGAAATCAGTCGCTGTGCAGCAAGAATCGGTTTGGCCTAAAATATATAAAATAGAAAAGGTGTACAAATATATGTATTTACTTGTTTGTTTATCCACACTTATATACAGACTAATCTAACATAATTTTACATAATGCATCATGTAATTATACATTATTCATAACATATTAAAACAATGACATACATGAAACACAAAAAGTAATTCATAAATAAAATAGTACTGATCATAAAAAGTATTGCTGCTCTAAGAAGATCTTTGCATCTGAATGGCTGTTGAAACAAAATTGTCAACCATTTCTTAATAGATCATCGAGGTAGGAGTGCATCTGACTTCTATGGGCATCACCCAAGTCATTCCCTCTGCTAGACTGTGTAGGGTGGACATACCTTCCTTAGATAAGCTATCTAGATTTTTCTTGAAAATTATCCAGACCTTGAATTGGGACCAAAAACCTATAGGCAATCAGTGTAGTTCCATCAGAATAAATATTATCCTACCGAACCATTTAATGCAGGCAGCCCCATGTAGAGTCAATTATAGTAGTCTAACTGAGATGACAGAGTACAAAACCATATTTTCCCTAACACAAAGTAATCTGAGAATTTGATTTATTTGCAACATACAAACTTCATTTAAAGAAAATACCTGTCTTTGATAACTTAATATGGTAACTACTGCGTTTTGATTGGGATGGAAATAAATTAATTATTTTTAAAATCTCCAGGCTTATTTGTAAACCAAATACATTCACATATTTCCATTGGCTAGTGAAATAGAATATCAGGATATACAGCTAAACAAGAAGTATCAGCGATATTCTTTTATATTAAAATAATACAATTAGAAAAACTCATAAACAGAGAATCAAATCCATACCGTTCCTTTTTCATCCCAGATGCAATTCTAAAATCCATGATAACTAACATTACTCACTAAATTTTTAACAATTACTTACTCCTTTTTCCAACAAGCACTCCTTGCTTTCTCACTCTGTCCCTTGTTCTGTGACTCCCCAGAAACCCAAAGAGCAATGTGGGTTCTTTGCTGTTTATATATTAACCAAATGACTGACTCTCTGTTTCAAAGCTAGGGGCAAGGAGGAGGAGCAAAGTGAGAAATGAAAGCATATTTTTCGAATTACTGTGCTTATTTTAATAGTAAAATACAAACTGGCTCAATGAGAAGGAAATCAAAATTTATTTTGAATTGAAGAATGATCAGGGAACTCGCTATGGCTGTGTAATCACGAGCACCTATACTTTTAAATTAATCTCACTACCATTGTTATGTATCCCAACCAATTTATTTCTTCTCTTGATTGAAGCACAAAAACAAACTATTTTCATCACTGATGTCAAGTCAAATTTAATCTTGATACTGTATGAAAAGTTCTCAGAAACAAACAAAACAGATCTTCTTGGATTTGACTCCAAGAAAATAAATAGATATAGATATAGATATAGATATAGATATAGATATAGATATAGATATAGATATAGATATAGATACAGATACAGATACACATACACATACACATACACATACACATACACACACACACACACACATATACACATACATACATACATACATACATACATACATACATACATAATTTCATTAATATCCATTAATATATATATCCATTTTGGTTCATTGTGGATTGCCTGCACACAGAATTATTATAGGATTAGGAATATCCTATATAATGACTGCATCCTCCTCTTATTTGGTACATTAAGATAAAATAATATATTGTGTAGTAAAATCAGACTTAGAGCTTTTCCTAGTCTAGTCTTAATGCTGGATTTCCTTGCAAAAACTGCCTAGAAGAAAAACTACTTTAACCTATTCCTGGTTTTCACTTGGGCTGGGAAAGGGAAAATAAAAAAAATCATGCACTAGGTAGAATTGGAGAACAAGGAGGGGGAAAAGACTCCAAAGGTCAAAGACTGTTCAGAGGTCGAGCAGACCGGGTTGAAATGGCTCTGGGCAGCAGCAACAGAGGGATCTCATGTGATTTTAAAAAAGCAGCTAGTAAGATACTTATGCAGCACAAGTTGGAAAATAATACTTTTATTATTTATTTAGGATAAAAATATACTAGAAGTTGTCTTTCTTGTATGCTGGGGACATGCAGCTTCCAAATGCATATAAAAGCCAGGCGTTTTAATTACATCATCACATTCACCATCTTTTAGAGAATAACAGAGTGGGAAGGGATCTTGGAGGTCTTTTACCACAACTCCTAGCAAAGCAGGAAAATTTGTACTATTTCAGATGAATGGTTGTCCCATCTCTTCTTAAAAACTCCAGTGTTAAAGCACCCACAAGTTCTGGAAGCAACTTGTTCCAGTGATTAATTGTTCTGTCAGGAAATATCTCCCTAGTTCTAGGTTGTTTCTTTTCTTCATTGGTTTTCATCCATCCTTATTATGCCTTCAGATATTTTGGAGAATAATCTTGATATTTATTATCTTGATATTTACTGTTCTTTATGATCACTTATGAATGGTGACATCCACAATTCGTTTAAAAGTTGCTCCTGAAATAGAAAGTCATTAAACACATGAGGAGCAAGCATATCAAGTATAATTCCTCTCATTTCAATTCCATTAAACAAAATTAACCCATTTCTAACTCTTTTCCTAACTTCAATTTAGCAAAGGGCATATGTGATTCTTGACCTAGAAAAGATTGAGCCCTTCTGATGTGGCATTTTTGGTCTTCTGAGCACACTGCTTTATACAAGTTTCAAAAAACAAAAATACTTGTTTTCTGCAAAATCATGCCAAGAGTTAAATTATGAAACCTACAAAATCCCTGGAGGAAAAATGGTAACATTCTGTTTAAGAAAAGTATTCAGCTATCCTGGCACATGTTTTCCAGGCTGGCATGTTTTTCATTTTGTTGACATCCTTTTGCAATGACCTGAGAGTTAACAAAAAAAAAAAAAAGACTTTCTTGTACAGTGTTTGGAAACACTCTCGGTTATATTTGTCCAAAGAAAAGAAAAATAGTAGAGTCTTCATAGAGCTGAACTTAAATTGTAATGAGTCCTTCATGTATACACAATATATAGCCATTATATCCATAAAGTTCTTTTGGCTATGATACAGAAGTAGTTTGCCTTTGTCTTCTTCTGTGTTCTTTTCTCAACTTTTCATTTCAGCCTATAAACTTTGAATTCCATGATGGTCTCCCATAAAGTTTAAAACTGAACTGAGTCTACTTCATTTTCAGAGATTGGACCAAGTGAGGTTGGTGGTGCCAGTCAACTGGTTTCATTAGATTTATCTTGGGAATGTTGGCATGCTATCTAGGCATCTGCCTCTTATCCCTAGTTCTTTGGTAAGTAACATCAGCTTAAGTTACCTATCAGCCCTGGAAGCCATCTTTTTCTTTGGATCTTCAGGGATGTATAACTATAACAACATTCTTTCACTGGGAGTAGTTTCAGTTTCAGTTTCAGTTTCACTTTATTTGTATGCCGCCCTTTTCCCTGGGGGGACTCAGGGCGGCTCACAGTTCAAAGGGGGGGAGGGGAGTAAAGGATGTTCAGCTTGTGCATGGAGAGCCATGACTGAGAAGCAGCTCCAGTTAGGATGGTAACCTGATTGGATCATGTGATGTACATGTGGGTGCAAGGGATCCACTTTGACTTTCCTTTGGGTGGGGAAAACTTCAGGTTTAGGTTTAGGTTTATTAGATTTATATGCCGCCCTTCTCCCAAGGAGAAGGGCCCAGGGTTAGGGTTAGAGTTAGGGTTAGGGTTAGGGTTAGCGTACAACATTAAAAGAAACATATAATACAAAAGTTAAAAAAATTAAATAGAATATCCCAAAAAAAACCAATTAGAATTGACAATAACATTTTTTTAAAAAATTCGAATTAAAATTAACAGTGATCAATAATTTATTTTGTTTTGTTCAGGCCAGGCTGGCTTGCTGGAAAAGCCAACTTCTTAGGGCACGTCAGAAGGACCAGAAGCCGGGGATTATACGAAGCTCCAGGGACAGCTCATTCCAAAGGGAAGGTGCTCCCACAGAGAAGGCTCTCCCCCTGGGGGTTGCTAGCCGACACTTTCTGGCCGACGGCACCCTGGGGAGACCAACTCTGTAGGATCGCACTGGACGGTGGGTGGCAGTAGGTGGTCTCGCAGGTAGCCTGGACGGAAATGGATCCAGGTAGAAAGCTTCATCCAGGGACTGGGGAAGCTGATGTGCTACCGCACTCTCGACAACTTTTGCTACAAAGTGAAGGTTGGAGACTGGACGATAGTTGGTCTCTAAAGAAGCTGGGTCCTGGGAAGTCTTCTTAAGGAGGGGCCTCACCACCACCTCCTTCAAGGTGGTGGGAAAGAACCCCTCTCTCAACGAAGCATTGGTAATTGCCTGGAGCCAGCCTCGTGTTACCTCCTGGGAAGCCGAGAATAATCAAGAGGGACACGGGTCCAGCACACAAGTGGGAGCACTGAGTCTCCCCATAATCCTGTCCATGCCCTCAGGGGTCACAGGATCAAACTCATCCCAGATGGTCTCCACAAGATTCATCCCCATCGACTTGCCCAAATCTACCCAGTCAGAGTCCAAGCCTGTCCGGATCTGAGCGATTTTATCCTGCAGATACTGAACAAATTCTTCAGCCCTACCCTGCAAGGGTCTTTCCCAGCTCCTTGGTTAAGTAAGGAGCGGGTCACCCTAAACATGGCGGCTGAGCAGTTATCTGTGGACATGATAAGAGCGGAAAAATGTTGCAATTTTGCCGCTTTTATTGCCACTAAGTAGGATTTAATATGAATTCTTACTAGTGTTCGATCAGATTCAGACCGGCTGGCTCCCCAACCACTCTCTAGGTGTCTTTTCTGGTGTTTCTTCTCCCAGAGCTCCTCAGTAAACCAGGGAGCTACCTGGGATCAACACCAGGTCAGAAGCCGCAAAGGCACAACACGATCCAAAGCCCCAGTGGCTGCCCTATCCCAGGCTTCCACTAGGGTTACGGTCGAGTTATGACCAAGGGATTCAGGAAAAGTCCCAAGCTCCATCAGGAACCTTTCAGGGTCCATCAGGTGCCTGGGGTGGAACCATCTAATTGGTTCCACCTCCCTGCAGTGGAGGGGTAGCAGTATGGAAGTCAAACCTGATGAGGAAATGATCCGACCATGACAAGGGTTGGATAGAAATATCCCCTAAATCTATATCATTCATCCACTGCCCAGAGACAAAAATCAGGTGGAGCGTGTGTCCCCCATTATGGATGGGGTCTTGAATTAACTGAGTTAGGTCCATAGCCATGGAAGCCATGAACTCCCGAGCTGACTCAGATGTCTCGCCAATGGAAGGCAGATTGAAACCCCCCAGGATCATAAGCCTGGGGAAATCAACCGCCAATCCAGCTAACACATTTAGCAGCTCCGGCAGGGCCGATGAAACATAGCAGGGAGACAGGTACGTAACAAAAAGGCCCACCTGAACTCCAAGGCCCCATTTCACAAAAAGTTACTCACACCTGCCTATCTGAGGCAGAGTGACCTCCGGAGGTCTGAGACTTTCCCTAATAACCATCGCCACCAGCCCCCCACCCCTGCCCTGGGCCCTCAGCTATTGAAACGCCCAGAAATCTGGTGGGCATAATTCACTAAGGGGAACACACCTTTCATGGCCCAACCAGGTCTCCGTAATGCATGCCAGGTCCGCTCTACCCTCTTGTATGAGGTCGTAAATGAGAGGAGCCTTATGTACCATGGACCTGGCATTAAGCAACACCATCCAGAGACCAGGGTGCTTTAATCCCGAGCACCTAGGGGTGTGAGAAAGGTGATGAAGGTCGGAATGCGCAATCACTCTTAAACAGTGAACCCGCGTCCCCCGAACATAATATGGCCCTCGACCCCCACCATATCTGCCTCTCATATTCAGGTTTTCCCAGATGTGCTAATATTACACGCCTAATAAAATGTAACTTTGAGAAAATGCCTGCCTCAGAATCTTACTTGGTTGCGGGTGTTACTTGGAACCCTGACGTTACCCTTAAATGTTCTAGTTTTAAAGTTGTCTTTTCCTCCTTAAGCAAGCAACAACCCTCAACAATTTCTAGATGTATAAAATATGACACACATTGCAAACTATTCAATGTACGGCGGAGTTGGATGAATTGCAGAATATGCCATTTTATACCAGGTGTGAAAGGAGTATAAAGTATACTCCTTTATACTCCTTCAAAAATGCTTAGTTTTCAAAAGGACATAAGTAATCTGACAAAGCAAGCTGACCAAACAGCTAACTGATTAAGTACTAAAGCTAGAACTTGGTTACCTGTGGAGCAAAAGCAAAGATTCGAAAGAAAAGATTCAGGGCAAAAAAAGTCAAAACTTTAGCTCTGCAAGTAAAGCCAACCACTCTTTAATATGATAATACTAATTCAAGTTGAAATACAAAATAAAGTACATAGAAAAGAAGAAAGAGAAAACACACAGTACCTATTTCAAGACAGGATGTTTGTGGTATCAAAATGTACTAAGTGTAAACAGACAATCAAAGCCGTGCTCTTTTTAATATTAGTGCACACATCACCAATGTGTAAAAAAAGGATAGGGCTTTGATCACTCAATTAAGCTACCACATTGATCCAATTAACATTGCCAAGCGTCTACTTTAAGGGATAGGGATAAAAATGTAAGGAAGACATTTTTGGAGAAAGATTTTTTTTTCCAAAGATAGAGTATAAGTTTCAAAAGAGAACTGTTGCTAAGGGTCTTGTTGGAATTATTTAGATTGGTATTCATAAAGGAGAAACATCCTGTATCTAGATCAGAGAATAATAAAATTTATTTCACACTACAAGTTTTTGATTTTCTTTTCTTGCCCTCCATTACTCCATTACTCTGAATATCTTTCTGAAGCTCTCACCTCTCACTTGAAAGATTGAGAATTCAATCCTAGGCACTGGCAGATGTTTCTTTATCAGGGTGCAAAGAGAAAATATCTGCTGCAAATTCTATGTAGGCATCAGGAAGGGCATCTTGCCAGTGAATATTCAGCTCCATTCGGATGGCTAATCAAGAGATTGCAGAGGTTTTTTTAAAAAAAAATTGCAGCAATTAAGTTGGAAGTTATAAAGACATGGTCTTTTGCAAGAGATAGCTGCAATTTCAGCAGGGAAATTTCTTATGTACAGAAATTTTTGGTTGCATCTACAAAACCAGTGAACTAAATGTCTCTTTCTAGGGCTGCAGTCTGACTATGGTTTTTGAAAGGGAAGGTCAGAACTTTGGAGCTGTAGAATATTAACTTCTGCATGACTAAGAATGTGGAATTGCCTAAACAGAGCACAGAGGTGAAGGCCAAATTTCCTGATTTTGGAGCTGCAAGTACAACAAAGAAACAAAAGCTGCTATACATCTGGGTGGTGAATGAGACATAGACTTATTGATGCACCTGACACAGAGTTACATTCAGGACACTAAATTGTTATGACTGGATGACTGGAGAATTGTGGCTGCATGGTAATAAATAGAGGAAAGTTTAATAAGACTAATCAGGTGGAACTAACAAAAGTTTATGGAAAATAACTAGGACTTTCAGATCCAGACATACAAACAGCTACTGGCCAATCAATCAGACATCATGATAGTAGACAAGGACTGGAAGACAGTGGTGGTGATAGATGTACCTATGCTAAGTAACAACAACATCAGGAAAAAGGAGAATGACAAGCTTGGAAAAATATCAGACCCTGAAACAGAATTAGCAAAAACATGAAAGCAAAAGAAAAACTGGTTCCAGTTGGTAAGAGAACTCAGACTTGTGACTCCTAAATTGCGAGAGTGGTGCCAACAGATTCCAGGAACAACATCGCTGTTTTTGTCCAGAGGAGTGCAGTGGGAGGAACAGCTATGATACTGCACAGAACCCTCAAACTCCTAGGTTGTGCTAAAAGACCTGAAATTGAGGAAGACACCCAGTCAAAGGGTTCAGTCAAACTCACACTTAACATTCATTTCACTACTGTTAAAAAACTTCAATTTATTAATCCCTATTTTTCATTGTATATTACAATGCATAAACCCTAGTTCTGCTACATCCTATGAAACTAAATTATAAACCAACCCACCAATTATCAACCAACTTGATCCCATTACAGGGTTGATAAAATATAATCTATAGCATCATGTATAATAAGGAGAAGAAAAATTCTTATTCAGAAACATACACAAAATCTATTTAGAATAAGAATGAAATGATTTTTTCAAAGAAACAAATCCAGCAATTAAAACATTGGGCCTATTGAATTTTTCATCATTAGGGGTCTGCAGAGACATATACAATTTAATAATAATTTAAATTTATCACACTGCTGAAAATACAATTATTTTATATTGACTATTTTTCTGACTGAACTAAGCATATTCTGGATATAAATTATTAGTCAGGGAACAAAAATGCAACATCATACAAATTAAGTGGTGTCCTTTCCTTACATCTCCACTGGAATTTTTCAGCTACATGGGCAAAGTACTAAATATGTCCTTAATTAACTTGAATTAAATTTATTCTGATAATCACAGCACACTATGAGGCTCTAAGCCACCTGGCCCATATTTTATCCTAAACATTTGTTAGCATCTTTTGACTCACACACCCAAGATGCTATTTTATGGGGGGAAACCCACCTTATGCTTTCAGTGTATCATATTAAGGAAGCCTTTGAATTTTTTTGATATAAAATTTTGAATTTAATCTGATGGATTAAGTGGAGATTAAGTGAGATTTTTTCTGTTTTATATATCTCCGTGAACCTCCTTACCTATTTATGAATTGTAATTAGAACACAAACAGAGAAAGGGAGGGAGAGAGGGAGGGAGAGAGGGAGGGAGCGGGTGAGAGAGAAAGAGGGGGAGGTAGAGGGAGGAAGAGATTGATTTATACTGATGTTTCCCCTTGGGATTGAATTAAAACACTGGAAGCCAGGGAGGTTGCTGAAGTGATAAAGAGTGAAAGAAAGTACATTTTGCACTCTGAGGGAAATGAGTATTCAGAAATACAAAATAAAAATATATAAATAAAAATAAATGTCCTTTGTTCATAATAAAATCATACAAATATCACACACCCTCATGAAAATTGTTTTCTTTTGATAAAAAAATGAAATGTTTACCTACACTCTATAACCTTGAAGGAAGGAGGAAACCAAAGAATGTTGATGATCCAGTGCTACTTGGGGAAAAGCTTTCTGCTATGAACTCCCTTTGTAAAGGTAATCTATATGGCAAACATAATAGATTAAATTATTTAAACTGCATTTTGATTTTAATATCCATTTCTCATCCTTGTATGACCCACCTTATATGACCCACATGACCCACACTACAACCATTTCTAAACAATAGATAAAACAAATTTTAAGGAAACTCCAGAGCTCATCACATCTCACAAGGAACATTTCACATTTAAAAGAGCATCAAACTTTATGGAGTATTTCTGAGGAAATGTAATTGTCTTGCTAAATTCCCTGTTTGCCCTGAAAACAGAAACCCTAAATAGCATGTTAGCAACTACAACTACTTAGCAACTAGAGTGATTCATTTAATAACTGTTAAATGACAACAATGGGACTAAACTTACCTAACAACTGGCTCAGCAGCAGAAATTTTGGGCTTAATTATGGTCATAAATTGAGGAATATGTGCACATGATTTTCATTATTCTGATTCATGATAGTACATGAAATATTAAGGCATGCATTTCTTTTAACTGTGATTTGTTGAATCACAATTAATTGCATCCATACAACTACACTAAGCTAAAATTAAACAAACCAAATAACGGTTTAATGAGATGTGTTTACAAAGCCAGTAATTTACCCTTCTGCTATCTTCCAAAAAGAAAAACAACAATCTGACCCTAAGTGCAAACAAAAATGGGGGGGGCAGGAATAGGGATCGTGAGAATGACTCACACTTCCAGCCAGCAAGTGTAGGCTGGCTCAGCACTTTCATGATGCCAAGCCCAAATTGGAAGAAGAGCATTTTATTTTTCTCCACTCTTTATGCACTTAGAACACTGTTGTTTACAGCAAATGATCACTGTTGCCATACCGTAGTTTTGTTTCTATAGAAATCAAGCTGAATTTTTTTAGCCTAACTTTTAAAAACGAATACATGTTAATTTGCTGGGAAAACAAAATTGATGTAGCTTTGAGCTGCTCAGTGGCAAAACTGACACAGGTAAAATAAATCATTAAAAGCTCTCCACCATCGTTTACAAATTGTCCATGCCATATAAAAACTATTTATCCCACGAGGAACTATATTTGTACATATTTCTCATTTATTTATTTAGTATATGACAATATATATTAGCCAGGAAACCCCAGGGTTAAAATAAAGTAGTTGTTGGCTGCCTAAAACTGCTAGTCCATTTAGTTCACAGTCCTACACTATCCAGGGAATGAAGTAACTCTGTGCTTAGAATGTCATCTGTTGCTTTTTCCAATGATTTCACTTTGCATTTGGACAGGTCCAATGTCAGTAGGATTCGTACTTTCCTCACAAAGCACTTTTTCCATCAAAGTGGTACCTATTTATCGATTTGCATGTAGCATGCTTTTTGAAGTGCTAAGATGGCAGAAGCTGAGGCAAGTGACAGGAGCTCACTCTTGGGCAGTGCTAGGACCATCGTCTTCTCGATCATCTTAAAATCCCAGAACCATCACACCTCTTCCCCCACCCCTTGTGACTAGAAGGGTAGAGACAAGCTTTTGATCTTCTCAACTCCATGTCATCAAGCTCATTACCAGTCCCCTTGCCCTCAACCCACTTGGGCTGGTCGGACTAACTCCCCAAGTCATGAAGTAGCTTCTGGGAGAACAGTAAAATAAGCCATTTAGTTAATTAGATTTTCTTTCAACAGACAATTTCACATTAGAGGTACTTCTGAATTTACTGTTATTTTGAGAAATAAGGAACTTTAAAAGTTTCCTTCTTTGTTAGAAGTTTCCTAGACTCTGGTTTGTAGCTGTCAAGTCAGCATTTGGGAATAAAGTGGAAATTTTAGTCATCACAATTTTGTAATATATTTCCTTTTTAAAAAAAAAAATAGCTATAGTGATAGCACTAAGACTTGTATACTCTTCATTGTTCTTTAAAGCCCTCTCTAAGTGGTTTACAGAGTCAGCACATTGTCCCCAGCAATCTGGGTCCTCTAAAGGATAGAAGGCTGAGTCAATTTTGAGCCTGACAGGATCAAACTGCAGGCTATGGGCAGAGTTAGCCTGCAACACTGCATTTCAACCACTGAGCCACCACTCAAATGCAAGTTATTAGGCTGTGAGATTTAATTGCATGTATGATCCCTTTGGAAAAGAAAAAAAAATCCTTAAAATAACTGGAGCTATTGGATCAAAAAATATTATCATATTACCAAAAACATTATGTCTCTTTCTTTCCCTACTCCGTATCTATGACTAGAACGTGGTCACAGTCTGTAAGCAACAGAAACAATCTGATGAAACAGGTTTGACTGTTTTTTTAGCCAGAATGAATAGTTAGGTTATTATATTAAAACCACTGATCCCCCACATAATACACTTGGGAAGAAATGTATGCACCAGGCTACTTTCGCACCAGTATTTTTAAAAATAATATTAAAAATTGAAGTTGACATGCAGTGAAGTAAAATCTCAGTTTCCAAAGCATTCTTATAATCCGTGGTTTTCTGGCAAAGGTGCTCACAAGAAGTTTCAAATTTCTGTGACTGACCACTGATACCATAATAGTATTTATGTGATCTCTAAAAATGAACATCAACCTGATAGCACGTAAGCAATTAAAAAAATGCTGATATGCTTTATATTCCAATCAAATGATGCAACCTTCAAGCAGCTCAACAGTCATATATTCTTTCTTTTTTCCCCCTTTTTTCTTTGTCACTCCAAGAAGAGTGAGGGTTGACAACTTTCCATCAAAAGATCTCTGAGTGATCTGCTGTCTTTCCATCTGCAATAGATTTTTATGCTGATTTTTTGGTGTTTGTCACCAAAAATGATTAGCATTAGCTGATACTAATGCTAATCAAGGTGATTATAATAGCTGTCCAAGAAGAAAAGAAGTATTAATGAGAATTTAGCCAATTGTCATTTCAGATTTTTCATTAATTCTGTTATTTGTCTTCTTTATTCATTTGTTTGTTAATTTACACTACACCTTTCTCCAGGAACTCAAAAGCTCAAACCTGAGTATTTAAAATATGTATGCACACCTTTGCATATAAATATCTTGTGCATGTATATGTTTTGTATATATTCTCAAATAATTTTGAGAATTAAGTGAGTTTCAGCAACAGTATTTGAGTGATCGTAATTCATGACTTCATGGCTGAATTAAAATTTCAGCAAATATTTTCCTAGTTTATGTTTAAGCTAGACCTAAATTGACAAATGAAAGCAATACATACAGTACATTTTGGAAACAATACAACCTACCAATTTTAAAATGCATTAGAAAAACTTACAAAACTTAAATAACACTGAAGAATGCATGACAAATGATGGTTAACCAGTTCTGTTTGCCACAGAGCAGGCTCACATTTTCTTCTTAATAGTGAAAAACAAAAAAATTGGAAGGGAAACACAAAGTTTTATCGTTAGCCATATAGACTGGAGTCTTCAATTAACTAGAGATTTAGTTCTCTCTATATTAAAATATTTATATAGCGGTTAAATTTATAAGAAACTGTGGGCACTTCTCAATCAAAAATTGAAATAAAATAAAAACCATATCAAACTTTTAAAACCAAATGTACAAAGTCTAACTTCCAATGTGCAATAACTTCATCCTATCCAGAGCTTGGAGGTAAATCCAGGTTTCCAGGGCTTTTCAAAAGACTATGGGGGCAGAGCCCTGCCAAACTTCAGAGACAAATGTGTTCCTTAGGGCAAAAGCTTTCACATAAATGCATGGTTCCTAGCTTCCATAAAGAAGCAATTTTTAAATGAAGGAACTAATTTAGTAGGACCTATAGATGACTGAGAGGTTGTTGTGGCCTGTTGGCCACTGGTCTCTATTTTATCCACCGTCTGTCAGAGCACATGTATAATTTTGTCAGAGTTGGAGAAAGAAAATGAAAACTAACTTTTAAGTGGGGGGAGTTAAAACAAAAATGCACATTTACAGTAAACGTAGAAAATGATGTAATTTCTAGAAACAATGTTGAATTAACATAATTAGATGTGTGCTACATTCTGAAATACAACTCACAATAGGTTTAAACTAAATCCTGAACAAATTAGTTACGTAAGATTCTATTTTCACTATGAAATTATACTTAAGACTAATGAGGATTCAGTTGTCTTGAATGCAATATTTGTGTCCGCTATAATATGCAATAAAAGCATATGAAGGAGAAATAAATTATTTATTAAGATGCATATAATTATTAAGTTACAGACAATTGTGTGGAACCTGATAACAAATTAGTAAATCATTCTAAGATACCTACATTACTGTTGTACACTAAGATTATGATAAATAATAATCTTTTCCAGAAATTCATGAATTCTTGCTTTATGAAAATTGCTCTTCTGACGTTCCTCAGTCTTTAGGTGGTAATCAAAGATTAAGCATCTGCTTTATTTTGTGCCAGCTGGTGATTTGAGACTGAGCATTTCTTCTTAAGAAACACTAGCAGAATTACAGTTAAATTCTTTTAACCTTCTGGAAAGCATTGAGATAGCTCAGAAATTAGGTTAGATCAGGGGTGTCCAAACTTTTTCCAAGTAGGGCCAGATTTGGTAAGGTGAAAATGTGTGGGGCGACCATTCAGCCTGAAATTCTTTGAACCATTAACATTAAATGCAAATGAACTATTTCATGAAAGACTAAACAAATAACTCCAGCGAGGAATAGAGGCTGCGGGCTGCTCGAAATTTGCAAATGGGCCCCAATTGGCCCTTGGACCAAATTTTGGACATGCCTGTATTAGATGAACTGGATAATGCTAGTTGAGATGTCAAGTTTGGATTTTGCTATTTTGGATGCTATATTATTTCTTCAAGCTGCCCAGGGTTGTTTTCCACAACACAAACAGCCATATAAATCTTTCAATTCATCAATTAATTAAATATCCCAGTTTTGGTTTATTAGCACTGACAAATGTGGTAGCCAATTTAAGAAAGGTTTGGAATATTTTACCTACTGCTTAAACTGTACATAAGATAGCAGAAAACTGAAATATCTATAAGCAAGCATCTCTTGGTAACAACACAGAGAATAACTGACCTTATCCATGGTAGTGTGAAAAACAAACAAGACAAATCCTGACTACATCCCATAGGTGATGTTTCTCAAACTGGGAAACTTTAAGGTATGTGGAGTTTAACTCTCAGATTTCCCTAGCTAGGAAAAACTAGCTCAATATTTCTTCTCAGGTCTGCATGGATCCACTAGGATCTTGTGGGTACATGTCTCTCCTAGAGTGATGTTAATGTAAGTGTAAGTCATTAACAGGTTCTTGAAGTCAGGAACACATAGTGTTGCTTTTATCCACCCCACAACCCAACAGGGAAGCAATTGTGGCTTATCTTTTTTCTTCCATATATCAAAAGAACTGCTTTCCAAACTTTAATTACTCATGTGATGCTTTCACTGGTCTATATGTGGGAGTGTGAAAATCCAGATTTTATTGATGTGGCAGTCCAGGATAAAATGGCTGTGGAAAGTACCTGTTATGGAGAAGAGGAGTCATTTCTGCCACAACAGATGTTTTTGTTTTTTCAATAAGTAGTAATACATTGGTAGTTTATTTTCTTATCTGCAACTATCTAGCTGTGCCGTACAAGGGGGAATTAATGGGAAGGGGCTCATATCCATTGCTATGTCTCTCAAGAGCACCTTGTCTTCCTCATAGCGATGGGTGTTTGCATTTTCTGTAGAAGAGGGAGCATTAAAGTAGTTCCATTCAGGGCATGGAAAGTGCAACTTGGACAGAACATCTGACCTATGGCATTTTTATTTTTCTCTCTCTTTTCCTTTTCTTTTGTTGCTTTGCTTTCTTCATATTTTGGGAATTACAGTGAGCAGACTGAATAATTCCATGTGAATGTAGGCATAGAGACTATTTTCTGTGTTTTTTTCCCCTATTTTACAAACTAATTTAATATTTTGTGGCAATTCTAAAATTGAAAGTATTAGAGCTCTACAGCCAATGGAAAACTGAGTGACAAGTTCCCACCAGTTGTGACATGTCAAAGTGGGTGCTAGTAGGCACCCCTGAGGCTACAAAATTGATTCAGGAGCTGCAGGCCAATATATTGTAAAAATGCTAGTAAGTGATAAACTGGACAGCAGATGTTTACAGATATCTTGACCTATAAAGCTTTAATTCCAAGCTCCAGTGTGTTGTAATTCCAAACTGCAAGTAGTTTAAATTGTAGGATTCCTCTTTATCTATTAATATCTTTCTCTTTATTCCATACTACACCTCAACACAGGAACTTTTCAGATTTTAAGATCTGCAGTATCTAAAATTTCCATTTACGGTAACTTTTTTGAGAGCAACAGGTCTTAGAAAGACATTAGTAAAGCTACTCTACAAAAAAACCCCACACATATTATTCTCTGTGGTTTCAGCAAGTTGCATAGTTGGTGTGATGAGGTTGAATTTGTCTAATTACTTAAATCAAAGATCAACAGAAATTTTATAAGAAAAGGAAATAATAAATAATCACATGGGAATCAATGAGTACTTTGAGGAAGTGGTTGGCTTTCCTCTAAAAATTTTTAAAGATTTTCATCCTGCTTTTTTTTATATTTATAAATCACTCAAGGCATTGAACATCCTAAATACTGGTAGTCCTTCCTACTCCTATTTTCTCACCAACAGTCTTGTGTGGTAACATTGAGAGTGAGTGACTGGCCCATATCACCCAGCCAACATTCAGGTATAAGGTTGAACTAGATCTCACCATCTCCTGGTTTCTAGTTTGGTGCCCTAACCATTACATCAAATTGACTCTTTTGTTTTTGAATATAATCAAGCAAATGCTGAATCCACCAGAATGGTTAATTTGGATTCCTGCAGAAAAGATTTGATCTTTTTTGGCCTAAGAAGTCCCTGATAATTATTTCACCTGGGTAATGTCTACCTTTGCCTTCTTTACAAGGAAAGATTTCAGAAGAAAAAAAATGGAAGTGATGACTTTTTAAAAATCATTAAATAATGTAAATGCATTAAAATTAATATCTCAGACATCTTCTTCAGCACAGAATTGAAGATCTTTAAAATCAGTTTTTGAGACTCCACTAGATAATATTTCAATAACATATTTTATTAACTGCATAGATTATCACATATAATTATGGAAGATTACAAATAATATACAAATACAGAAAACACTCACTGATATAATATTGAAAATGATAAATGATTTATTAGTATTAATTCCATGAAAATGTGATTGTGATTAAAATACAATTTGCTTGGATTTCACACAAATCATTAAATATTTTGAATTACTTATAAAGTAATAAGAGCAATAAGTATTAGGCTCACTTAAAACAGATATAATAGAAAGCAATAATGTATTGGTACCAGATGGATGGATGAATTAGTAATCAATGGAACATAACATTGGTTCACCAACTGATACAATAATAGTATAGGCAGGTGAATAAAAGGCACTATGGAGGCTGGTATAAAATGCTAAACGCAACACCTTAATTATGCTCAGGATGTCTGAAAAAATAACATGTGCAATTGTCGTATTGGTGTTATTGTCAAGCCACAGTTTCACACTAGTATAATTGGTGTCATTGCATAAGATTCTTTCCTTATAGAAATATATTTCTGTCAGAGTGTCAGACTTGGAAAGATTTCTGATGTTATTTAAATTATCAATCAAATGAACAGCATCTTTGAATTGCTCTTTTGTAGGACGGACTATTTTTGTTTGCCTTTCTCTGCGGAAAAAGATATTGCTGTTCTTTTGGGAATAAACAAGTGTACAAATCTCTGTCTGAAAAAAATCTGTGACAGAAGCATTCCATATGCATCCATCCTTGTCCTTTGGTCTACAGAGACCCCAGTCATCTTCTCCCAAGCCCGTCTGACAGTGATAGGATGACCCACCATATTTGGCACATTGATAGTTAATGTGGCAGGGCAAGCCTGTGGGTGTCACATCTCGGAAAGGAGAGCAGGGCTCAAGTCCAGAAAAAGTATCACATTGGAAGTGTCCTTGGGTTATTTGGCATCTATGCTTACACAGGTTGTTTCTCAGTGAATATTCAATGGAATCCCACTCTAAAACAAGGCTGCAGTAATTCCATTTTCCATTTTTGAAGCGACAATACTGAGAGGAACCTCCCCAGAAATCACAAGGTGAGTCACATTTCTCACCAGAAACAGCCAGGCCATTTTTTAAGGAACAATAATCCCATTCATGTCCACTGCCACCCTTCTGCTTGCACCAGGTGTACTTATAACCATGATACCCACAAGTATTTGTACACACTCCCCCTGTGCTTGTGTAATGAATATCATTGGGGGAAGTCCAAGATATGAAGGAGAAGAATGCAACCAGAGCTACATAAACTCTCATCATGATCTTCTTGAATTCCTGAAATGAAAGAACAGAATGTTCTGTTAATTATGTTTCTATAGTTTTGCTTCATAGCTGTCACACCTTCTTGTCCCAAATTCTGACTTTTCATGGCTTCATAATGTGGCATGTATTATGTTTGGTTTTTTTTAAATTATGGTAAATCATTAGAAAGTGAGTTAATCATATCTTCCATCTGATCTTCTATCTTTCTTTGAATTTCACACTTTTGTGAGTGGTAAACCTTCTAACCCTTGGCTATCTCAGATGCCATTGCAAGAAAAAAAAATTAAAATCTTTTCTAATTTTATGATTCCAAATGTTATAGAAATAAAACTCTTACATTTGATTATTAATGATGGATCTCATTCAACAACACCTAAAACTTTAAAATGCTGTTCCAAAATATTAATGGTGATATAGTAATGTATGAAACTTCTATATCCATGGTGGGTTTTAATTTATTTTACTACCAGTTCGGTCATGCACACTTGTGCACTCATGCACTCACATGATGCTTCTGCAGGTGGGTGGGAGGAGCCTCCCGCCACCGCCACTACCAGTTCACCCGATCTGGGGGAAACCAGCAGAAACCCACCTCTGTGCTACATGGAATGTATTATTTGCAATCAGATATCCTACTGCTTTGTTCTATAACATATAGAGAAGGTGGGATGGAGTTACACTTGTTCTCTAAAATATATACAGTATGGTAGGTAGGATTTTTTCCCCCATTTTCCTTTAATTTTTCAAATCTTCTTGTTGTTGGTAGTTGATCTACCATCACTTTAAAGAGGGGAAACATCTTTCCTAATACGTCTTTAAATGGTCATGAAACCATGCAATATCATGGAGAAAAAAGCAAATGTAAAAACGACTTGGTTTTAGCATTTTTCTACAGATTTTTAATTTAAAATTTAGTATGGAACTTTCGTAGCCCAGATATCTGCTTCCCAAAATAGCCTCATAATCTGGCTAAATACAGGCAGGCCTGATAATCTTTCCTCCTCAATTATTCCAGAATTAAAATCATTGAGAAAAAGAAGGGAGGGAATACCCAATTAAATCTAGTTAGGAAAAAGAAAAAAAGTCAGCTAATTGCTTTTCTAGAAAAGATTCTGGAATTATTCTGAAAAGCTTTTCATCATAAATATCAACATGAAATATTTTAAAATTACCCCAAAATGTACAGCTACCAAGCAGCCTAATAAATTAACAAACAAACAAACATTAAACAAATAAATAAAATTATATAAATAAATGAATAGCTATACAGACTTGGAAATGAAATCAGTCGCTGTGCAGCAAGAATCGGTTTGGCCTAAAATATATAAAATAGAAAAGGTGTACAAATATATGTATTTACTTGTTTGTTTATCCACACTTATATACAGACTAATCTAACATAATTTTACATAATGCATCATGTAATTATACATTATTCATAACATATTAAAACAATGACATACATGAAACACAAAAAGTAATTCATAAATAAAATAGTACTGATCATAAAAAGTATTGCTGCTCTAAGAAGATCTTTGCATCTGAATGGCTGTTGAAACAAAATTGTCAACCATTTCTTAATAGATCATCGAGGTAGGAGTGCATCTGACTTCTATGGGCATCACCCAAGTCATTCCCTCTGCTAGACTGTGTAGGGTGGACATACCTTCCTTAGATAAGCTATCTAGATTTTTCTTGAAAATTATCCAGACCTTGAATTGGGACCAAAAACCTATAGGCAATCAGTGTAGTTCCATCAGAATAAATATTATCCTACCGAACCATTTAATGCAGGCAGCCCCATGTAGAGTCAATTATAGTAGTCTAACTGAGATGACAGAGTACAAAACCATATTTTCCCTAACACAAAGTAATCTGAGAATTTGATTTATTTGCAACATACAAACTTCATTTAAAGAAAATACCTGTCTTTGATAACTTAATATGGTAACTACTGCGTTTTGATTGGGATGGAAATAAATTAATTATTTTTAAAATCTCCAGGCTTATTTGTAAACCAAATACATTCACATATTTCCATTGGCTAGTGAAATAGAATATCAGGATATACAGCTAAACAAGAAGTATCAGCGATATTCTTTTATATTAAAATAATACAATTAGAAAAACTCATAAACAGAGAATCAAATCCATACCGTTCTTTTTTCATCCCAGATGCAATGCTAAAATCCATGATAACTAACATTACTCACTAAATTTTTAACAATTACTTACTCCTTTTTCCAACAAGCACTCCTTGCTTTCTCACTCTGTCCCTTGTTCTGTGACTCCCCAGAATCCCAAAGAGCAATGTGGGTTCTTTGCTGTTTATATATTAACCAAATGACTGACTCTCTGTTTCAAAGCGAGGGGTAAAGAGGAGGAGCAAAATGAGAAATGAAAGCATATTTTTCGAATTACTGTGCTTATTTTAATAGTAAAATACAAACTGGCTCAATGAGAAGGAAATCAAAATTTATTTTGAATTGAAGAATGATCAGGGAACTCGCTATGGCTGTAATCACGAGCACCTATACTTTTAAATTAATCTCACTACCATTGTTATGTATCCCAAACAATCTATTTCTTCTCTTGATTGAAGCACAAAAACAAACTATTTTCATCACTGATGTCAAGTCAAATTTAATCTTGATACTGTATGAAAAGTTCTCAGAAACAAACAAAACAGATCTTCTTGGATTTGACTCCAAGAAAATAAATACATATAGATAGAGATATAGATGATGTAGCTATAGCTATAGCTATAGCTATAGCTATAGCTATAGCTATAGACATAGACATAGACATAGACATAGACATAGACATAGACATAGACATAGACATAGACATAGACATAGACATAGACATAGACATAGACAGACAGACAGACAGACAGACAGACAGACAGACAGACAGACAGACAGACAGACAGACAGACATACATACATACATACATACATACATACATACATATATATATATATATATATATATATATATATATATATGGATCATCCATTTTGGTTCATTGTGGATTGCCTGCACACAAAATTATTATAGGATTAGGAATATCCTATATAATGACTGCATCCTCCTTTTATTTGGTACATTAAGATAAAATAATATATTGTGTAGTAAAATCAGACTTAGAGCTTTTCCTAGTCTAGTCTTAATGTTGGATTTCCTTGCAAAAACTGCCTAGAAGAAAAACCACTTTAACCAATTCCTGGTTTTCACTTGGGCTGGGAAAGGGAAAAGAAAAAAATTCATGCAATAGGTAGAATTCATGAACAAAGAGGGGGAAAAGACTCCAAAGGTCAAAGACTGTTCAGAGGTCGAGCAGACCAGGTTGAAATGGCTCTGGGCAGCAGCAACAGAGGGATCTCATGTGATTTTAAAAAAGCAGCTAGTAAGATACTTATGCAGCACAAGTTGGAAAATAATACTTTTATTATTTATTTAGGATAAAAATATACTAGAAGTTGTCTTTCTTGTATGCTGGGGACATGCAGCTTCCAAATGCATATAAAAGCCAGGCGTTTTAATTACATCATCACATTCACCATCTTTTAGAGAATAACAGAGTGGGAAGGGATCTTGGAGGTCTTTTACTCCAATTCCTAGCGAAGCAGGAAAATTTGTACCATTTCAGATGAATGGTTGTCCCATCTCTTCTTAAAAACTCCAGTGTTAAAGCACCCACAAGTTCTGGAAGCAACTTGTTCCAGTGATTAATTGTTCTGTTAGGAAATATCTCCCTAGTTCTAGGTTGTTTCTTTTCTTCATTGGTTTTCATCCATCCTTATTATGCCTTCAGATATTTTGGAGAATAATCTTGATATTTATTATCTTGATATTTACTGTTCTTTATGATCACTTATGAATGGTGACATCCACAATTCGTTTAAAAGTTGCTCCTGAAATAGAAAGTCATTAAACACATGAGGAGCAAACATATCAAGTATAATTCCTCTCATTTCAATTCCATTAAACAAAATTAACCCATTTCTAACTCTTTTCCTAACTTCAATTTAGCAAAGGGCATGTGTGATTCTTGACCTAGAAAAGATTGAGCCCTTCTGATGTGGCATTTTTGGTCTTCTGAGCACACTGCTTTATACAAGTTTCAAAAAACAAGAATACTTGTTTTCTGCAAAATCATGCCAAGAGTTAAATTATGAAACCTACAAAATCCCTGGAGGAAAAATGGTAACATTCTGTTTAAGAAAAGTATTCAGCTATCCTGGCACATGTTTTCCAGGCTGGCATGTTTTTCATTTTGTTGACATCCTTTTGCAATGACCTGAGAGTTAACCAAAAAAAAAAAAAAAGACTTTCTGTACAGTGTTTGGAAACACTCTCGGTTATATTTGTCCAAAGAAAAGAAAAACAGTAGAGTCTTCATAGAGCTGAACTTAAATTGTAATGAGTCCTTCATGTATCCATACATAATATATAGCCATTATATCCATAAAGTTCTTTTGGCTATCATACAGAAGTAGTTTGCCTTTGTCTTCTTCTGTGTTCTTTTCTCAACTTTTCATTTCAGCCTGTAAACTTTGAATTCCATGATGGTCTCCCATAAAGTTTAAAACTGAATTGAATCTACTTCATTTTCAGAGATTGGACCAAGTGAGGTTGGTGGTGCCAGTCAACTGATTTCATTATATTTATTTTGGGAATGTTGGCATGCTATCTAGGCATCTGCCTCTTATCCCTAGTTCTTTGTTAAGTAACATCAGCTTAAGTTACCTATCAGCCTTGAAGGCCATCTTTTTCTTTGGATCTTCAGGGATGTATAACTATAACAATATTCTTTCACTGGGAGTAAAGGACATTCAGCTTGTGCCTGGGGAGCCATGACTGAGAAGCAGCTCCAGTTAGGATGGTGATCTGATTGGATCATGTGATGTACATGTGGGTGCAAGGGATCCACTTTGACTTTCCTTTGGGTGGGGAAAACCCAGGAGACTTCAGATTCGGGTTTTCCCAGATGTGCTAATATTACACGCCTAATAAAATATAACTTTGAGAAAATGCCTGCCTCAGAATCTTACTTGGTTGCAGGTGTTACTTGGAACCCTGACATTACCCTTAAGTGTTCTAGTTTTAAAGTTGTCTTTTCCTCCTTAAGCCAGCAACAACCCTCAACAATTTCTAGATGTATAAAATATGACACACATTGCAAACTATTCAATGTACGCGGAGTTGTACTTTATACATTGTATAAAGTATGCTCCTTTATGCTCCTTCAAAAATGCCTAGTTTTCAAAGGGACATTAGTAATCTGACAAAGCAAGCTGACCAAACAGCTAACTGATTAAGTACTAAAGTTAGAACTTGGCTACCTGTGCAGCAAAAGCAAAGATTCAAAAGAAAAGATTAGGGGCAAAAAAGTCAAGACTTCAGCTCTGCAACTAAAGCCAACCACTCTTTAATATGATATTACTAATTCGAGTTGAAATACAAAATAAAGTACATAGAAAAGAAGAAAGGGACAACACACAGTACTTATTTCAAGACAGGATGTTTGTGGTATCAAAATGTACTAATTGTAAACAGACAATCAAAGCCGTGCTCTTTTTAATATTAGTGCACACATCACCAATGTGTAAAAAAAGGATAGAGCTTTGATCACTCAATTAAGCTACCACATTGATCCAATTGACATTGCCAAGCCTCCACTTTAAGGGATAGGGATAAAAATGTAAGGAAGACATTTTTGGAGACAGAATTTTTTTTCCAAAGATAGAGTATAAGTTTCAAAAGAGAACTGTTGCTAAGGGTCCTGTTGGAATTATTTAGATTGGTATTCATAAAGGAGAAACATCCTGGATCTAGATCAGAGAATAATAAAATTGATTTCACACTGCAAGTTTTCGATTTTCTTTTCTTGCCCTCCATTACTCCATTAATCTGAATATCTTTCTGAAGCTCTCACCTCTCACTTGAAAGATTGAGAATTCAATCCTAGGCACTGGCAGATGTTTCTTTATCAGGGTGCAAAGAGAAAATATCTGCTGCAAATTCTATGTAGGCATCAGGAAGGGCATCTAGCCAGTGAATACTCAGCTCCATTTGGATGGCTAATCAAGAGATTGCAGAGGTTTTTTTAAAAAAAATCGCAGCAATTAGGTTGGAAGTTATAAAGACATGGTCTTTTGCAAGAGATAGCTGCAATTTCAGCAGGGAAATTTCTTATGTACAGAAATTTTAGGTTGCATCCACAAAACCAGTGAACTAAATGTCTCTTTCTAGGGCTGCAGTCTGACTATGGTTTTTGAAAGGGAAGGTCAGAACTTTGGAGCTGTAGAATATTAACTTCTGCATGACTAAGAATGTGGAATTGTCTAAACAGAGCACAGAGGTGAAGGCCAAATTTCCTGATTTTGGAGCTGCAAGTACAACAAAGAAACAAAAGCTGCTATACATCTGGGTGGTGAATGAGACATAGACTTATTGATGCACCTGACACAGAGTTACACTCAGGACACTAAATTGTTATGACTGGATGACTGGAGAATTGTGACTGCATGGTAATAAATAGAGGAAAGTTTAATAAGACTAATCAGGTGGAACTATCAGCAGGCCAAATAGCAGATCTATAAACATGCTAAAGTAGCTTAGTATCCCACAGTTGAATGATGATGAGACAAGGAAGGTGGTAACATGCAATATCAGCAATGACTGGACCCTCCTGAGTCCTGATGGGAGACTTAACAAAAGTTTATGGAGAATAAATAGGACTTTCAGATCCAGACATACAAACAGCTACTGGCCAATCAATCAGACATCATGATAGTAGACAAGGACTGGAAGACAGTGGTGGTGATAGATGTACCTATGCTAAGTAACAACAACATCAGGAAAAAGGAGAATGACAAGCTTGGGAAAATATCAGACCCTGAAACAAAATTAGCAAAAACATGAAAACAAAAGAAAAACTGGTTCCAGTTGGTAAGAGAACTCAGACTTGTGACTCCTAAATTGTGAGAGTGGTGCCAACGGATTCCAGGAACAACATTGCTGTTTTTGTCCAGAGGAGTGCAGTGGGAGGAACAGCTATGATACTGCACAGAACCCTCAAACTCCTAGATTGTGCTAAAAGACCTGAAATTGAGGAAGACACCAGTCAAAGGGTTCAGTCAAACTCCCACTTAACATTCATTTCACTACTGTTAAAAAACTTCAATTTATTAATCTCTATTTTTCATTGTATATTACAATGCATAAACCCTAGTTCTGCTACATCCTATGAAACTAAATTCTAAACCAACCCACCAATTATCAACCAACTTGATCCCATTACAGGGTTGATAAAATATAATCTATAGCATCATATAGCATAAGGAGAAGAAAAATTCTTATTCAGAAACATACACAAAATCTATTTAGAATAAGAATGAAATGATTTTTTCAAAGAAACAAATCCAGCAATTAAAACATTAGGCCTATTGAATTTTTCATCATTAGGGGTCTGCAGAGACATATACAATTTAATAATAATTTAAATTTATCACACTGCTGAAAATGCAATTATTTTATATTGACTATTTTTCTGACTGAACTAAGCATATTCTGGATATAAATTATTAATCAAGGAAGAAAAATGCAACATCTCATACAAATTAAGTGGTGTCTTTTCCTTACATCTCCACTGGAATTTTTCAGCTACATGGGCAAAGTACTAAATATGTCCTTAATTAACATGAATTAAATTTATTCTGATAATCACAACACACTATGAGGCTCTAACCAACCTGGCCCATATTTTACCCTAAACATTTGTTAGCATCTTTTGACCCACACACCCAAGATGCTATTTTATGGGGGGGGGGGGAACCCACCTTATGCTTTCAGTGTATCATATTAAGGAAGCCTTTGAATTTTTTTGATATAAAATTTTGAATTTAATCTGATGGATTAAGTGGAAATTAAGTGAGATTTTTTCTGTTTTATATATCTCCGTGAACCTCCTTACCTATTTATGAATTGTAATTAGAACACAAACAGAGAAAGGGAGGGAGAGAGGGAGGGAGAGGGTGAGAGAGAAAGAGGGGAGAGATAGAGGGAGAAAGAGATTGATTTATACTGATGTTTCCCCTTGGGATTGAATTAAAACACTGGAAGCCAGGGAGGTTGCTGAAGTGATAAAGAGTGAAAGACAGTACATTTTGCACTCTGAGGGAAATGAGTATTCAGAAATACAAAATAAAAATATATAAATAAAAATAAATGTCCTTTTGTTCATAATATAATCATACAAATATCACACACCCTCATGAAAATTGTTTTCTTTTGACAAAAAAATGAAATGTTTACTTACACTCTATAACATTGAAGGAAGGAGGAAACCAAAGAATGTTGATGATCCAGTGCTACTTGGGAAAAAGCTTTCTGCTATGCACTCCCTTTGTAAAGGTAATCTATATGGCAAACATAATAGATTAAATTATTTTAACTGCATTTTGATTTTAATATCAATTTCTCATCCTTGTATGACCCACCTTATATGACCCACATGATCCACACTACAACCATTTCTAAACAATAGATAAAATAAATTTTAAGGAAATTCCAGAGCTCATCACATCTCACAAGGAACATTTCACATTTAAAAGAGCATCAATCTTTATGGAGTATGTCTGAGGAAATGTAATTGTCTTGCTAAATTCCCTGTTTGCCCTAAAAAAAGAAACCCTAAATAGCATGTCAACAGCAGAATCCTAGCCCCTCTTTGTCACTAGATTAACTGGAGAGATGACAAGGGCGGTGATTCAACTCTTCAGGTCCATTAGACTCACTGTGAAAGGTTTCATTCATTTACCAGCTGGCAGAGTGGAACTCAATCTAAAGATGGGAACAAGCACTGTGTTGGAAGCCAAGTTGGCCTTCCTACCATCTAACACCAAAGTGGCAATTAATTATGTATGGAATGTGGCCAGGCACTTCTGCATTATAATCAAATGAGACCACACAGACAAAAAGACAATGCTTCATCATGTATTTAGCAATGGTGGAAAAAGTAGTGTATTTGTGTATATATGCAACTTTGGGTTTATTGTTGTTGTTGTTGTTGTTTGGAACAAGAATTTCAAATATATTTGTTTTTTAAACATCTATATTTTGCATATATATATATATATATATTGTGACGAGCCGAAGACAGAGAGTGGAAGTGTGACCTTCCTCCCATATTTGGGCATACCAGGGGTTGTGACTTTAAATATACACCTCTCACCCTGGCTGGCTGATAAAGAGTTGAGCTTTGTAGCTCAATGGTTAACACATCTGCCTGAGAGGCAATAGAGCACAGGTTCGATTCCCAATAAGGGTGTGGCTAGCTGATGAGAGCTAAATAGCTTGAAATAGATCTATACTAGTCTCCCTTTATTTATTTATCAGCATAAATATAACATATATATATATATATATATATATATATGTTTTTATTTGTGCTGATAAATAAATAAAGGAAGACTAGTATAGATCTATTTCAAGCTATTTAGCTCTCATCAGCTAGCCATATCCTTACTGGGATTCGAACCTGTGCTCTATTGCCTCCCAGGCAGGGAGTTAACCATTTGAGCTACAGAGAACGACTCCTTTTTTTATATATATATATATATATATATATATATATATATATATATATATATATATATATATATATATATATATATATATATATATATATATATATATATATATATATATACATATATATATATATATATACATATATATATATATATATAGGCATACCAAGGGTTGTGACACTAAATACATACCTATTTCCCTGGCTCAGCTGATAAGTAGAAGAACCTTGTGGCTTAGTGGTTAACACATCTGCCTAAAATGTAATAATCCCAGTAAGGGTATGGCTAGCTGATGAGAGCTAAATAGCTTGAAATAGATCTATACTAGTCTCCCTTTATTTATTTATCAGCACAAATACAACACATATATATATATATATATATATATATATATATATATATATATATATATATATATATATATATATATATAAAATGTTGGGTTTCTGTCTGGATGGTCTCTTGTGATGAGCCGAAGGACAGAGAATGGAAGTGGTGATCTTCCTTCCGTATTTGGGCATACCGGGGGGTTGTAAAAATCATATATATATATATATATATATATATATATATATATATATATATATATGTATGTATGTATGTATGTATGTATGTATGTATGTATGTATGTATGTATGTATGTATGTATGTATGTATGTATAGTTATATATATAGTTATATATATAGTTATATTTATGCTGATAAATAAATAAAGGGAGACTAGTATAGATCTATTTCAAGCTATTTAGCTCTCATCAGCTAGCCATATCCTTGTTGGGAATCGAACCTGTGCTCTATTGCCTCTTAGGCAGATGTGTTAACCATTGAGCTACAGGGCTCGACTCCTTATCAGCGAGGCCAGGGTGAAAGGTATATATTTAAAGTCACAACCCCTGGTATGCCCAAATATGGGAGGAAGGTCACACTTCCACTCTCTGTCCTTCGGCTCGTCACAAGAGACCATCCAGACAGAAACCCAATATTTTTTACTGTTGCCTTTTTGTTACATTTGTTATATTTATGCTGATAAATAAATAAAGGGAGACTAGTATAGATCTATTTCAAGCTATTTAGCTCTCATCAGCTAGCCATACCCTTGTTGGGAATCAAACCTGTGCTCTATTGCCTCTTAGGCAGATGTGTTAACCATTTGAGATTTACAACGTAAATCTCAAACTGTGTGTGTGTGTGTGTGTGTGTGTGTGTGTGTGTGTGTGTATATATATATATATGTGTGTGTGTGTGTGTGTGTGTGTGTGTGTTATTATTGGCTAGCTGATGAGAGCTAAATAGCTTGAAATAGATCTATACTAGTCTTCCTTTATTTATTTATCAGCACAAATAATAACACAAATATAACAAAGGCAACAGTAAAAATATTGGGTTTCTGTCTGGATGGACTCTTGTGACGAGCCTAATGACAGAGAGTGGAAGTGTGACCTTCCTCCCACACTTGGGCATACCAGGGGTTGTAACTTTAAGTGTGTGTGTGTGTGTATATATATATATATACACATACATACATACATACATACATACATACATACATACATACATACATACATATATATATATATATATATATATATATATATATATATATATATATACACCTAGTTTGAGATTTACGTTGTAGTCCAGATGATCCAAGAAGATTTTAGAAAATTCTCTGTTATTTCCAAGGTAGTTTTTCAACAATAATGAACTTCTACACTATAGTAAATGATGAGATAAACCATTGTCATTTAACTTGGAAACTAGAATCACAAGTGACTTTTACTTTCAAACTTCTCCTAAAATGGAATATAAAACATTTCACTAATCCAGAAAACAAAATAAGAAGGCAAGCATTTGTGACTTGATTGTTACTCCCCCACCCCCAATTCAACCATTCTCAGAAAAGCTAACATTTGGGACCTCAGCTGATATATAATTCTTGCAAAATGTTCTTTCAGAGATATTAAATTTGGAAATATGGATCATATTGTCTTACCATATGGCATAAGTGACAATGGAGTGTCTAGTAACTGTCTGATCACTACAGTTCAGTCTCAGAAATAAAGCTGGCCACAGAGGTTATTCTGTATGTCAGATTAATAAATAATATAGGTTATTTGCTACACAATAGTAAAATTTGGCAAATAATGGACACTAGTGGAAGAATTATTCTTATGCAATTTCCAAGATTTATTCTGCATGCAGTAAATCCAAATTATATGCATATTTATTCTTCTTAAATATAAATTTTTGTACATGCAGATAAAAAAATGGATGATCAATAAGTTTCAGATTTTGTTTTTAAAAAGAGAGGAAAATGGATATGAATGTACAGATATTACATCACTTATACACTGTAGTAAAGGGGGGAAAAATCAGGAGTAAAAGAAGAAATAATAACCAGATTGTTTGGGAACCCAATCCCACAAATAGGTGCAGGTATTTAGGAATTACCCTAATTTAAGTGCCTGAGAATTTTTATTATTTTTTAAGAAAATTGCCTATGACTCTTTTGAATTTCCCATAGAAAACCTGACATTTATAGACATAGCTACCTTTCAGAAGAAATAGTCAGAGCGTTTTGTATGTGATTATGTGGATAAGTATATTTACAGGTTTAAAAAGTTAGGTTTGGGGTTGGCAATATCCTGATTGCAATATCAATGAAAATTGCAAATTCTATGGAGGTACCTCTAGGTATGAAATATAACAAATTATAAAAGGATAGGAGAATTTAAATTTAAAATTATATACTTATTTTTTAAGGAAAAGTATAGCCACATTTTTTTTCTTTTGGGATACAATTGTAAATGACATTTTTAACCAAAAAGCTGAAGAGCTCTATTCAGGCATGATAAGATTGTGAAGAGGTAAGTGTAATTCAGTGAACAGTAAACTTGACAAAGCAATGTGATGGCTAAGTGGCTAAGATGCTGAGCTTGTCGATCAGAAAGGTCAGCAGTTTGGTGGTTTGAATCCCTAGCACCATGTAATGGAGTGAGCTCCCATTACTTGTCCCAGCTTCTGCCAAACCAGCAGTTTGAAAATGCAAGTAGAAAAATAGGGACCACCTTTGGGGGAAAGTTCCATGCACTTTCAGCATTTAGTCATGCCAGCTACATGACCATAGAAACGTCTTTGGACAGCGCTGTCTCTTCGGATTTGAAACGGAGATGAGCACTGCCCCCTGGAGTCAGGAACAATTAGTACATATGTGCAAGGGAAACCTTTATCTTTTAAACCTGTCAAATGTCTCTGCTCAAATAACATTACTAAGGAAAGCTTCTTGAAATTGCTCACCATGTAAGCAATATGATATTATCATCAGAATAGGCCAATATCCTTTCTCCAAAACACTGTTATTTAAAAAAGATAAGTGCCAGATAAACTATGCCTATAATTGAAAGATCTCCCTGTCAGTCATTTGACTCCCACTCTTTTTTTCTCCCCTCCTGCTGTCTGGTTAAATGGGTGGTGAGTTTTTTGTTCTGAAAGAGTTACAGTTTTGTCTTGTATTATTTTCAGAATATAAATCACTCACTCCTAGTAATAACCTCTTATAAAGTCTCTGTGGATACAAGAACCAAGCTTGATACACAAGGGACATTCCAGATTTTTGAGATATGTACACTTACAGTAAAAAAATTAAAAATGCTGACCCTTCAAAACAAGAAAGGCACAAAAAAGGATTAAACATAATAGGAATATTTTTAAATTAGAAAAAGAGCAAGGATCTAAACCAGGACTTCCTTTAACTCCTTCCTTAGTTCAATTCATATGTGTTTCTTCAGGTCATTTTTGACTCAAGGAAACTTCCCCATGCAATGTTCTTTCCCTAAAATCACCAGCTGAGCTTGTGATTGACTAAAACTCAAGGTCTTCTAGTTTCTACTCTGACTTTAACCACTACACAAAACTGCCACTCCCTTCCCTCAATTGGACCTAAATATTTTCCCCACAAAGGTCTACTATAGGAGGAATAGTTGCATTTAGATTCAGTGTCTATGATCCTGCAGCATTTCAAAGGATAAAAAATTGATATTGTGTGTTTTACATCATGGACAAATAGTTTGTGTGCTGAATCTCCCAGTTTATAAGATATAAATCAGGGATGTAAAACTCCAGCACACAGGGTGCTTAGATCTGTCCTGCAGAGCCACTCTGGAAACAGTGAAGGACCAGGCCACGCTGCCTCTGCAGCTCCATTTTCATCAGCAACAGCTTCCTGCAACCCTCTGCCAGCAGAAAAGCTGGCCATGGCCACCCAGCCCCCCCCCAAGGTCAAACACAACCCTGATACAGTCCTCAATGAAACTGAGTTTGACACCCCTTCTATAAATTGAATTCTCACCCCCTTAATTAAGTATCTGAGGCAAAGAGGAAATACCAAAATAATCCAAATATTTCAAATAAATCACAGGTAGTCCTTGACTTACAATTGTTCTTAGTGGACCATTTAAATTTACAATGGTATAGAAAAAAGTGACTTATGTTCATTTTTTACACTTACAACCATTGCAGCATCCCCATGGTCATGTGATCAAAATTTAGATGCTTGGCAACTGACTCATATTTATGATAATAGAGTCCCAGGCTCACATGATCACTTTTTGCAACCTTCTGACAAGCAATGGGAAATCAGATTAACTTAATAACCATAATACTAACTTAGCAACTACAGTGATTCATTTAACAACTGTTAAATGACAACAATGGGACTAAACTTACCTAATAAGTTTCTGCTGCTCAGCAGCAGAAAGTTTGGGCTTAATTATGGTCATAAATTGAGGACTATGTGCACATGATTTTCATTATTCTGATTCATGATAGTACATGAAATATTAAGTCATGCATTTCTTTTAACTGTGATTTGTTGAATCACAATTAATTGCATCCATACAACTAGACTAAGCTAAAATTAAACAAACCAAATAACGGTTTAATGAGATGTGTGAACAAAGCCAGTAATTTATCCTTCTGCTATCTTCCAAGAAGAAAAACAACAATCTGACCCTAAGTGTACTTATGCAAACAAAAACGGGGGGGGGGGGCAGGAATAGGGATCGTGAGAATGACTCACACTTCCAGCCAGCAAGTGTAGGCTGGCTCAGCACTTTCATGATGCCAAGCCCAAATTGGAAGAAGAGCATTTTATTTTTCTCCACCCTTTATGCACTTAGAACACTGTTGTTTACAGCAAATGATCACTGTTGCCATACCGTAGTTTTGTTTCTATAGAAATCAAGCTGAATTTTTTTAGCCTAACTTTTAAAAATAAATACATGTTATTTTGTTGGGAAAACAAAATTGCTGTAGCTTTGAGCTGCTCAGTGGCAAAACTGACACAGGTAAAATAAATCATTAAAAGCTCTCCACCATCGTTTACAAATTGTCCATGCCATATAAAAATTATTTATCCTACGAGGAACTATATTTGTACATATTTCTCATTTATTTATTTAGTGTATGACAATATATATTAGCCAGGAAACCCCAGGGTTAAAATAAAGTAGTTGTTGGCTGCCTAAAACTGCTAGTCCATTTGGTTCACAGTCCCACACTATCCAGGGAATGAAGTAACTCTGTGCTTAGAATGTCATCTGTTGCTTTTTCCAATGATTTCACTTTGCATTTGGACAGGTCCAATGTCAGTTGAATTCGTACTTTCCTCACAAAGCACTTTTTCCATCAAAGTGGTACCTATTTATCGATTTGCATGTAGCATGCTGAAGTGCTAAGATGGCAGAAGCTGAGACAAGTGACAGGAGCTCACTCCTGGGCAGTGCTAGGACCATTGTCTTCTCGATCATCTTAAAATCCCAGAACCATCACACATCTTCCCCCACCCCTTGTGACTAGAAGGGTAGAGACAAGCTTTTGATCATCTCAGCTCCATGTCTTCAAGCTCATTACCAGTCCCCTTGCCCTTAACCAGCTTGGGCTGGTCAGCCTAACTCCCCAAGTCATGAAGTAGCTTCTGGGAGAACAGTAAAAGAAGTCATTTAGTTAATTAGATTTTCTTTCAACAGACAATTTCACATTAGAGGTACTTCTGAATTTACTGTTACTTTGAGAAATAAGGAACTTTAAAAGTTTCCTTCTTTGTTAGAAGTTTCCTAGACTCTGGTTTGTAGTTCTCAAGTCAGCATTTGGGAATAAAGTGGAAATTTTAGTCATCACAATTTTGTAATATATTTCCTTTTTTAAAAAAATAGCTATAGTGATAGCACTAAGACTTGTATACTCTTCATTGTGCTTTAAATCCCTCTCTAAGTGGTTTACAGTGTCAGCACATTGTCCCCAGCAATCTGGGTCCTTTAAAGGATAGAAGGCTGAGTCAATTTTGAGCCTGACAGGATCAAACTGCAGGCTATGGGCCGAATTAGCCTGCAACACTGCATTTCAACCACTGAGCCACCACTCAAATGTAAGTTATTAGGCTGTGAGATTTAATTGCATGTATGATCCCTTTGGAAAAGAAAAAAATCCTTAAAATAACTGGAGTTATTGGATCAAAAAATATTATCATATTACCAAAAACATTATGTCTCTTTCTTTCCCTACTCTGTATCTATGACTAGAACTTGGTCACAGTCTGTAAGCAACAGAAACAATCTGATGAAACAGGTTTGACTGTTTTTTTAGCCAGAATGAATAGTTAGGTTATTATATTAAAACCACTGATCCCCCACATAATACACTTGGGAAGAAATCAGAGGTGGGTTCCTACCAGTTCGCACCAGTTCGGTAGAACCGGTTCGTCAAATCTACCGAACCGGTTAGAAGAGGTTCCACCAGAAAGCAGGCCACACCTACAGAAGAGGTTCCAAAAAATTTTGAAACCCATCATTGACACACACACACACACACACACACACACACACAAGAGAAAGAAAGGAAGAAAGAAAAAAAGAAAAAAAGAAAAAGTGAGAGAGATGAAAGAAAAAAGGGAAAAAGGGACAGAGAGACAAAAGGAAGGAAAGAGAGAGAGAGAGCAAAAAGAAAGAAAGAAAGAAAGAAAGAAAGAAAGAAAGAAAGAAAGAAAGAAAGAAAGAAAGAAAGAAAGAAAACACATGGCCAGCAAGCCACTCCCACAAAAGAGGCCACACCCACAAAGTAGGTTCAAAAAAAATTTGAAACCCACCACTGGAAGAAATGTATGCACCAGGCTTCTTTCGCACCAGTATTTTTAAAAATAGTATTAAAAATTGAAGTTGACATGCAGTGAAGTAAAATCTCAGCTTCCAAAGCATTCTTATAATCCGTGGTTTTCTGGCAAAGGTGCTCACAAGAAGTTTCAAATTTCTGTGTCTGACCACTGATACCATAATGGTATTTATGTGATCTCTAAAAATGAACATCAACCTGATAGCACGTAATCAATTTAAAAAATGCTGATATGCTTTATATTCCAATCAAATGATGCAACCTTCAAGCAGCTCAACAATCATATATTCTTTCTTTTTTTTCCTTTTTTCTTTGTCACTCCAAGAAGAGTGAGGGCTGACAACTTTCCATCAAAAGTTCTCTTGAGTGATCTGCTGTCTTTCCATTTGCAATAGATTTTTATGCTGATTTTTTGGTGTTTGTCAGTAACAAACAGCTGATACTAATGCTAATCAAGGTGATTATAATAGCTGTCCAAGAAGAAAAGAAGTATTAATGAGAATTTAGCCAATTGTCATTTCAGATTTTCATTAATTCTGTTATTTGTCGCTTGCTTCTATCTTTTGATGGAGGACAATTATGCCAGCTGCTATTTGAATAGAGGCTGTCCAGCTAAATTTAAATAGATTTTGTCTTCATTAGCACTTTGTGTAAATTTATCCAGAGAGAGTTCTTTCACACTGTCATTAAGCAAGTCCAATTCATGCTATCATTCAGAGTGCTAAAGGAAAATATTACAGATGTCTTACAGTTTTAGAAATTATTTCCTCCACTTGAATCCCATTTTAAGTCCCCCTTGATTAGCTCAAAACACATTAGCCAAATAACAATTTCAAATGAAGATATTATTCTTTCCTATCTTCATAAGTGTTTGCCTTTTGCACTGTACTGTTTTTAATTGTTTATTATAAAAAGTTATATTAATTTAAAATTGAAAATGATTGAATATTAACTATCCCTGCATATGTCACTCCAATCTGCTCAGAGCAAAATGTAAAATGGTCCATGTAAAATAAAATATTATAGTACCAATAAGAAAAATAATTTTAATGTTTAAGCATTTTTCAAAAAGTGTCAATTCTCTGTCATATGAAAGTTTTATTATATATGCTTGACTGGCATGTTCAAGAGACAAATTTATTTATTGTAATATAACTTTAATACACTACTCCATGCTCAGATCAGTAGTCAACTTCTCTGCTTTCAATGATATTGATGCTTTTAATTTAGCACTCACAACTCAGAATTTGAGAAAAATGAAATTCAATTGATTTCATTCATATGTGCTAATGGGCAATATGTTCCCTTCAACGTACTAAGCAAATATTTACTGTAGCAAATAAAAGCTTATTTCTGCCCTTTACTTTTTTCAACCAACTCACAACAGGCAACAGCGCTTATATAGTCTGATCTTTAAAAATGTGTAGAGGTAGTTCACAATTAAGCCCAAAATTTCTGTTGCTAAGTGAAACATTTATGAGTTATTCCATATTTTATGAGGGTTTTTTTGCCACAGTTGTTAAATAAACCGCTACAACTGTTAAGTTAGTAACATGGTTGTTAAGTGAATCTGGCTTCTCCATTGACTTTGCTTGTCAAAAGGTCACAAAACAGAATCAAGTGACCCTTGGACACTGCAACTGTCATAAATATGAGTGAGTTGCCAAGTGTCCAAGTTTTGATCCTTTGACCACGGGGATGCTGCAATGTCATAAGTGTGAAAAGTGGTCATAAGTCACCTTTTCCAGTGCTGTTGTAACTTTGAATGGCCAGTAAGGAACTGTTGTAAATTGAGGCCTATAGGTATTAGGATGCAATTTAGGATACAATTTACTACGAAATCTCAGGGGAAGTTGAGGGCAAACAATTTATGTATGGTAGACAGGAAAACAATATGAACATGCCCCTGTTTCCAGTTGAGGTTTGAGGTTTGAGGTTTATTGGGATTTATATGCCGCCCTTTTCCCTGAGGGGACTCAGGGCGGCTTACAACCACAGGGGAGGGGAGGTGCAAGGTCAAAACAAAACAATTGGTGAGCAAAAGAAAAATAATAAAACACAACTTTCATTCAGCAATCAAACACTCGGGCGGGTAATTGGAAACCTATTCCCAGGCCTGCTGGGAGAGCCAGATCTTGAGGGCTGCGCGGAAGGTCTGGATCGTGGTGAGGGTGCGGATCTCCATGGGGAGCTCGTTCCATAGGGCCGGGGCAGCAGCAGAGAAGGCTCTCCTCCGTGTAGTCGCCAGTCGGCATTGACTGGCTGATGGAATTCGGAGGAGGCCTAGTCTGTGCGATCTAATTGGTCGATTTAGGGAGGTAATCGGCAGAAGGCGGTCTCTCAAGTACCCAGATCCACTACCATGGAGTGCTTTAAAGGTGGTCATTAGTATCCTGAAGCGCACCCGGAGACCAACAGGTAGCCAGTGCAGCTCGCGGAGGACAGGTGTAACGTGGGCGAACCGAGGTGCGCCCACTATCACTCGCGCGGCCGCATTCTGGACTAGCTGTAGTCGCCGGATGCACTTCAGGGGCAACCCCATGTAGAGCCCATTGCAGTATTCCAGTCTAGAGATCACCAGGGCTCGAGTGACTGTTGTGAGGGCCCCCCGATCTAGGTAGGGCCGCAACTGGCGGACCAGGCGAACCTGGGCAAATGCCCCCCTGGTCACAGCTGACAGCTGGTGGTCAAAAGTCAGCTGTGGATCCAGGAGGACTCCTAAGTTGCGGACCCTATCTGAGGGGTATAAAATTTGACCCCCCAGCCTAAGCGTTGGTGTATTAGCCAAATTATTGGGGGGGAAACACAACAGCCACTCGGTTTTATCCGGGTTGAGCACCAGTTTGTTAGCACTCATCCAGTTCTTAACGGCCTCCAGACCCTGGTTCATCACGTCCACCGCTTCATTGAGTTGGCACGGGGCGGACAGATACAATTGCGTATCGTCCGCATATTGGTGGTATTTTATCCCGTGCCTCCGAATGATCTCGCCCAGCGGTTTCATGTATATGTTAAATAGTAGGGGGGATAAGACCGAACCCTGGGGTACCCCACATGTTAGGGGCCTCAGGGACGATCTCTGCCCCCCGACTAACACCGACTGCGACCTGTCCGAGAGGTAGGAGGAGAACCACCGCAGAACAGTGCCTCCCACTCCCACCTCCCGCAGTCGTCGCAGAAGGATACCATGGTCGATGGTATCGAAAGCCGCTGAGAGGTCAAGGAGAACCAGGATGGACGCATAGCCTCCATCTCTGGCCCTCCAGAGATCATCGGTCAATGCGACCAAAGCGGTTTCTGTGCTGTAACCAGGTCTGAAGCCGGACTGGAAGGGGTCAAGATAGCTAGCTTCCTCCAAGGCCCGTCGAAGCTGAAAGGCCACCACCTTCTCAACAACCTTCCCGATAAAGGGAAGGTTGGAGACAGGACGAAAGTTGTTTAAGATGGCTGGATCTAACGATGGTTTCTTTAGGAGGGGTCTCACCACCGCCGTTTTGAGTACGGCGGGGAAGTGCCCCTCCCGAAGAGAGGCGGTGACAACCGCCTGGATCCAGCCATGTGTCACCTCCCTGCTGTTAGCCACCAGCCAGGAGGGACACGGGTCCAGAATACAAGTGGAGGCACTTACAGCTCGGATGGCCTTGTCCACATCCCCAGAGGCAACTTCCTGGAACTCAACCCAGAGTTGATGTGGTAGATGATCCTCCTGTGTCTCAGCTGGATCTACTGCGGTGGAGTCCAAGTCCGATCGAAACCGAGCTACTTTGTCCGCCAAGAATTGAGCATAATCCTCAGCCCTACCCTGCAAGGGGTCTCCCGCATCCCTCCTATTAAGGAGGGAGCGGGTTATCCTGAACAGGGCGGCTGGGCGTGACTCGGCGGACGCAACCAAGGAAGAAATATATGATCTTTTTGCAGTTCTTAATGCTCGAACATAGTCCTTGGTGCAGGTGGTTAAGAGTGCTCGGTTTGCCTCGGACTTATCGGACCTCCACTGGTGCTCTAGGCATCTCCTCCGGCGTTTCTTCTCCCGGAGTTCCTCGGTGAACCAGGGAACTCTCCGGGATCCACTGACCCGGAGGGGCCGTAGTGGCGCAATCCGGTCGAGAGACTCCGACGCCGCCGAGTACCAGGCGGCAGCCAGGGTCTCCGCCGAACTGTGGGCGAGGGTATCAGGAATAACCCCAAGCTCCGTCTGGAACCTCTGAGGGTCCATAAGTCGCCTGGGGCGGAACCACCTGGTCGGTTCCTCCTCCCTACGGTGGGGGTTTGGCCTCCGGAAGTCAAGCCTCAGTAGGCAATGGTCTGACCACGACAGGGGTATGATCCCCGACAGAGGTTGATTGTAGGGAGACTTTCTTTAATGAAAAATAAGACAGGATCAGGTACCACATCCAGAAACATACTTTTTTATATACAACCATATACACACCATGCAAGATATCATGTTAGCTAGTATATTCTTTTTAGTGTGGTGTAACTTCATATTACTCATACATCTATTTTATGTATGTATGTATGTATGTATGTATGTATGTATGTATGTATGTATGTATGTGTGTATGTAGTTATGTCAAAGTACCTGGTGTGCCCAAATATGGGAGGGAGCATACTGCTTCCCTTTTGCCTTTGGTTCTACCCTAGGAGCCTTCCAGGCAGAAAACCACTTATATATAAATTTGTTCCTTGTTTGATTATATTTGTTCCTTGGTTGATGATCATTTATGCTGCATTGATCATCATGTATGCTGTTTGATAATCATTTATGCTGCACTACAGATGGTGAATTCTTTTTAGATATAAAAGGGCATGCTCCAAAGAATGCTGCTCATTTCAGAATGGCTACTGCAAGCTAAGTGGCTTGAGAATTTCAATCTGCAACCAGAGATATGGCCTCCTTAAGAGGAGGATCTTATATGAAATGCCATTCCAAATTGACATATTTCTGTCCAGTTTTTCTTACGTTTGTTGCTTTTATCTCTTTTATTAGCAAAATCCAAAATTTAGCCTCATCTTTCAAAAGTACAATTGTAATTTCCTATCAGGAACCAAAAAAACAGCAATTGAACCAGATGCCTTCAGAAAAACACCAGCTGCAATTTGTTGATTCAAACTAGTGTTTTCATATTTACATGCAGCTCAGACACCAAGTCAAATAGATCTAATGCGGAAGGTTCACAAACTTCTTCTTTCCTTTCAATCAGGCCTTTTGTGTTGGATAGAAGAAATCAGTGCTGGATTTCGGAGGCAACGGGTACTTATAGATAGATAGCCACAAAAAATAAACAAACTTCAGAAGATACAGACCTACAAACCCCCCCTTCCCGTACACTTTAGAATAGAAAATGATGGTCATCTGTTTGGTGTTCCTTCTCAACTTGTTATTCAAGATTTTGATGTATATTATCAAAGCCTCTACTTTTTTCCTCTGTGTGAGTCTTTACCTTTTATGTGCTTAATTAGTACCATTTGTTTTCATAGTGATTCACAATTGTTTGCATTGCTGACTCAGTGCATTGAGAAGTGAAGGCCAAATCAGTGAAGGAATCATTGTTCCTGATACAGAAATGTTCAGATGTAAGATATATGGCTATTTATTTTAAAAAATTGAAGAATGTAAGGTATTTTTCCTCATTAGGTGAAAGTTTTCCAGACTACTAACTCAAAACAAATGAGAGTTGATGCAAAACCTTCTCCTGGGAAAATATTTTCATAGAATATGAGTATTTTCTGCAAAAGGAATAAAACAGAAATTTCAGACTGGCACAAAGAGAGGTCAACCTAATCCTTTTCTGTTAAAGTATTTTGTTGGTCAAAAGAACCATCTTGGAATTTGTTCATGGAGTACAAATGTCATTCATATATAATTTTTCTATTACACTGCATTGGAGACTGAACCGTCTGCATGGGGTGGATTGAAATAATCAAAATGGCAACTTCAACTGAGAGATGAAGCTCCACCTGTTTTGTATGTGCATTGGCATTGCATGCATCTACAAAAGGTAAATCCTGCAACCATAGCTGCCACCTTGACTTTTCAAATTGGGCAAAAATTATTTGCAGAGGAATATTATTGGCAGAATGCCTAGGGAAAACATGAAATCATCTTTCATTGATGTGCTAATGGATGGAGAGATAACAATAAGACAAAACATAAAGATAAAATAGAATTACAGAAATAGATTCTATGTTGTTAGCATAGCTTAAATCAGTGGTAGTCAACCTGGTCCCTACCGCCCACTAGTGGGCATTCCAGCTTTCATGGTGGGCGGTAGGGGTTTGCTATAACTCTGCTTTATAAATTTTATAAAGTAAAGTTACTTCCCTACTTTATAAATCACCATTAATATGGAACCGGTTACTACTAACAGAGATCCAAAAGTGGGCGGTAGGTATAAAAAGGTTGAGTACACCTGGCTTAAATTCTGGTAGGAAAGTTGTCTCATGGATCTAATACAATACAGCTCATTCACTGTTTTATTAATGTTATCTTCATTTGACATTCATAGCTTATAATGAAAGAGGTGGGTTGCTCCAGGTTTGGCCTGGATTGAATGAACTGGTGGTAGCTGCAGCGGAAGGCTCTGCCCAGCTGCTTGGACGTTTCTGCACATATGCAGTAGCATCGTGCACACGCTCAAGCGCGCCCGAACCAGTAGTAAAAAAATTGGCAACCCACCACTGAAGAAAGTGTTTTGGCATGATATACTTAAGGTGCTATAGTAAATCAGGTTCAAGTATATACATCAATATTCACTAAGAAAATATGGCCCAGCCAGTTCTTCTGAGTCCAATCTACCTCTCAGGACTGTTGTTTTTGGGCGGGAAATGGAAGAAGAAGTCATATACATTGTCAGGATAAAAAAGAAAATTAATCTAACAAATAAATGTAAATAAAACAAAAGTATGACTCATATACGTTTGATATTTATAATCTAGTAGCCCCAAATCAACTTGGTGAGCAATTTTAGACGAATTGATTTAGCATTAATTTTGCATCCAATGCCACATTACATCCTCAGGGACCATACATAAAATGAGCATCTATTGTTAAGACTGAATTCCAAAATTCTGCAGATTGATGAGCAAAAAAATATGTTTGAATCTACATAGCCAAGCCACAGAGTGAATCTAGGAACAATTTCTGTAGTTGATACACTTGACTTGTTGATTTAGTTGTGAGGCCTAACATTACAACATTGAACTTCTATGGGGATGCATTGGATCTTGTGTTCCACTGTAGCATTTTGTGGCACCCAGCATTTGAAGTTTCATTTATCTTGATCAATGCAATAACTAAAGCTATTCACCAGTGTGTACAGATATTTTCAAAGGTCACTTGCCCTGAAGAACCAGACAAAAGCCAAGTTACTTTGCATGGAACAACAAGCATCTGTCAATTAGAAAAAAAAAACACATAAAATTACTTCTCTGTGGCTGCCAAAAATGGTTGCATAGACCTTCCTGTTCTTATTATTTAGAGGTTTTTTTTTCCTTCAAAGGATTGAGAAGTTAAAGCTAAATTGCTACATTGGCTTTCTTACTGCAATGATAGCATTAAAAAAAAAAGACTCATCCCATGGAGCTTGATGATTTTTATCTTAGCACATAATGTGGTATAAAATACATTGGAGCTGCAAGTTCCAATTCTACTTTGAATATGAATGAAATCAACTTGATTTTCTTCTGCATCTTTATAAAAGAATAGAAAAGAATATTGTCAAAATGATTACATTTCCATTTTTTCTCCTGTAAGTCAGTGAATGGAGAATAATTTTAAGAACTCTTATTGAAAAGCAGAATGAAAAATAATCACTTATTAAGATAATGATTTGAAAAGCATGAATAATGAATTTAACTTGTCTGAACTTGTCAGATGCAGATCAGTTATCAAGTAAACTAGAATTTGCAATTTTAAGGATTTTTCCAGTTGCCTTTTATCAGTTCAGAAAAACAGCTGTGTTAAGCAACACTTTAATCTTCTGAGAAAAATATGTTATCCTGCAGACATCATGGAGATCCTCAGAGACAGTTCTCAAAGTAAGTCAAAGTTGTAAGAGACAATGTCCTATTCTCTGAAGTTGCACAATAATAAACATTGCAAAATGGTAACAAAATGAGTGAATGTTAATTATTAAAAAATAATTAGACATAAATTACATCACACCGAAGCCATCGTCTATACCATACCAGGCTGAAAAGCAATTCCCAAAGGAGAATACAATACTGGATCGACTTACTATATCAGCAGATTAGTGTAGAATGTAATGTAGAAAATCTTGTTCCATAAGAAATCAGACGATAGTTGGATACATTTTCAAAGCTATTCTAAGACTCTTACAATTCTAAAACAGGGACTTTAGTATAACTAATAGTACTCTACTTGTCATAGCAAACCAACAGCCTTCCTTCCCAAATTTGTTGATTGCACTGTGTAGCACTTTGTCCCCCCCAAAAAAGAGAAAAGTATAATTTTAATTACTTTCATGAATAATAATAGATCATGGTTCATCCTGGACTTGCAGGAAGCTATTCAAGAGCAATGGAGCCACTCAGAAAGTCAACCTCCTAGCTTGTACATGGGTGATCAATTAATATATGAATCTAGGAAGACCCCAAGATCAAGTATCATTTCTGAAAGTTGAAAGAGTATCAGAAGTTTTCTGGGCAAACAATTGCATCTTGTTAGATTCCTTTTAAGCTTGCAACATCCCATTGGGATCCTCTTCAGGACAGGCTTTTCACTGTATCTTCTGCTCCTGCCTGGTTAGATGTTTGCAACATTGGCATATAGAAATCAAAACCTTTATTATGGCTTTTAGACCAGATAATATCACCATACATACAATACTTCACCCAAGCAGAGAGAGTTTCTCTCTTGATAGTTTCAGATAAATTTCTAAATAAAAAGGAGAATGGATCCAATTCCTAAGACATCCACATGTCCTAAAGAGCTCAATCTTTCTTCAACCTTACCTTAATGATAATTAGAACTGCCATGTGTAAGGAATAGAGTCACTGCAAAACAAAATACCACAGTCAGAGGTATGAAATGCTATTGAATGATCTAGCAAGACAAGGATGGATATATTCTGTCTATCCAAGATAAGTCTGAGATCATCTTCGCTGACCATGTAAAACTATTTAATACCACCAACAATGTTGTACCCTTCAAAAAGACCTCGACTGTGTGTCAGAATGGTCAAACAATTGGCAACTTCAATCTCAACGAACAAATGCTCTGTCTAACACATTGGCAAAAAAATTCAGAACCCAAAATACAAGCTGGGTGGACATGACCTTGTAGACGACCCTCACTCTGTCAAGGACCTTGGAGTACTCATATCTAATGATCTAAGTGCCAGAGCCCACTATAATAAAATTGCCAAAAAGGCATTAAGAGTTGGTAACCTAATATTGCGTAGCTTTTTCTCTGGTAATATTGTACAATGCATACAACATTTGCATGATCAGTTCTTGAATGCAGCTCATCTGTCTGGAAGCCACACTGCATATTGGACATTAATACAATTGAGCGAGTCCAGAGATACTTCACGAGAAGAGTCCCCCATTCACAACAGAATACCTTATGCCACCAGACTTGAAATTTTGGACTTAGACAACGCAGAACTACACTGCCTTCGGTCTGACCTAAGCATAGTACGGAAAATTATCTGCTACAATGTCCTACCTGTCAATGACTATTTCAGCTTCAAACACAACAATATGGAAGCATACAATAGATACAAACTTAAGGTAAACCGCTCCAAACAGAACTGCAGAAAATACACCTTCAGCAACAGAGTGGTCAATGCCTGGAATGCACTACCTGACTCTGTGGTTTTTTTTCCCAAGCCCCCAAAACTTTAACCTTAGACTGTCTACTGTCAACTTTACCCCATTCCTAAGAAGTCTGTAAGGGGCATGCATAAGCGCACCAACATGCCTACTATCCCTGTCCTAATACTTCTTTTTATTCATATCCATTTCATGTATTCAAAATCATGTTCATACTTATATATGTTAAATGATAGATGTTTGATGAAATAAATAATAATAATAAAATAAATAGACTTTTAAAAAGTGTCTATGGTGATTTTCAGTCTTCTATATTATGGTTTCTTGGGATTTTTTTTCCTTTGAAAATGCTTTGCTTCTCATCCAAGAAACTTCTGCAGTTCTGGCTGAATGGTGAAGAATGCCCACCATTTTTAATATTTTTTTAATTTAATTGGCACTTTTCTATGGCCTACTTTTCTAATAGTTTCTATAATTGTCACACTCAGTTCTAAAGAAACAAATCAGGCCTTTCCCCCTTGTCTTTACAATGGGAGGAAAAACAATATTAGGAGGAAACCAAATAAATCAGGACTTTTGTTAGTGTTTTCTCCCTTTTTCCCCAGGCTTAATGAAAAGCCATTTGGCCACCTGCTTAAGTCCCTGGAATGAATGTAACAATTTCCCTCCTACTAGAAAGCCAGTCCTCCCATAAATCCTGCAGCCTAACTTCCATCCAGTTCCCTTTTTTCCTCAACCTCTCTATTTTATTCTTCCTCCATTCATCTTATCTATGGATGATTCAGTCCTGCCTGTCCTCTATCCCTGCCCCTGCCCCTGCCCCAGATGAAGCTGCTAAATCATAAAGGCTGTGCAATTGGAAATAGAAACTTGCCTCTTTAACAGAGGCATTTCCTTTGCCCTTCTCTATACAGGGTAACCTTGCATGCAATGCTTAAGATTCTATATAGCAATTCTTTAAATGCTGCTTTTGATTCCTTGATTTCTTTTTAATATTGCACTTTTTAATTTGCACTAGTAAAATCATGAGATTCATTTTTGTAGAAAGGAACTTTTAACTGGCCAGTCCCTATTTTCCCAATCCAAAGCATAATGCCAGTCTGCTATTTAATGTTGTAGTAGCAATGCAGAAAACCAAATGACATGTTTTGATTTCTCAATGTTAAGAAAAGTCTAGAAGTTTAGAGTTCATTCTGAGCTAGCTTAGTTCTCCCCAGCTCTTGTTTAATGAATAAGGAGGGGGTGGGGATTTTCACATAGCTTCAAAGCTTTTCTCACTGTGTGAGTCTCAGACTTCAGATTTCCATCTCCTTGTGCCACCCAGTCAAGGTCAGGCTTTGCAGGCCCCTGATCATAACAGGGTTGTGAAGCCATCGTGCCAAGTTTTGATGAAAAATCTTGAGGCTGTTGTATTTTGTTTGGCACTTCTACACAGAACCCAGCTCTGGGTATTGTGGAAGCTAGATATATTAAGAGTATCTCTGCGGTCATTATTAAGGGGCTCCTATAACTTGTAAGCTATTATTATCTTGCCTGCTATTTATGCTTTTTATGTTCAGCTTTTAAATCTGTTTGGTAATAATAAAACGTAAAATATTTACTACAATGTTCATTATCTCTGGATCCAAAAGAGCCTGTTGCCTAAGCACTGATCACTTCCCTCCTGACGCTTAGCAAAACAAATGTATACAAGGGTAAAAGGAAAATGTATGGGAAAAGGTTTAACAAAGAGAAATAAACTTGTGGACTTTGAATTTGAGGCCAAGATTTATGAAATGCAATTCTGAAGCAATTTGGCTACTAAAGAGAACAATTTTCAAAGTACTTAAACAACTGGTAATATTTCATTCAGTCTTCCTTAATAAAGGAACCTCTAAATGCTGAAACCCAGAATTATCAGCTAGTGAGCAAGATATTCTGGAATATTTGAGAAAGACAATGAAAATGTCTAGGGGCACTTCAGCAAATTTATTATGGCAGAAATTTTTATGAACTAAATCCTAAGGCAAGGCCCCCAAATGTTTCTGAACCAGTGTTTATATTGCAAAATGGTTTTCATGGAATAAAACCTAGGTATAAAGGCCTAGGTACCAAAAGAAACTGTGAAGTAGTTTTTCATTTCTCTTTTAATATATCCGTACATTACATGTCAGTCAGTTCCTTCTGTTTCTTTCAGAAAGGTAAAGAACTAGACTGCAGCCATTCACCATTCTTACTTTTCAATAATCCCTCCACAGTCTGTGTAGTATCCAAAGTCTGTCTTGGAAATTAAATTCATGCTCTTCTTCTGTTTTTGGAGTTTGATGGGTGAAATTATCACCAGAGACACTGATAACGGTTGTCATCATTTGGGAATCCTGATGTTCAGTTCACTATTACCCTGAAGTAGGTTTCTACATATCTATTATGTAGTAAACAGTACTCCTGTTCTATAAATTTTCTTAATATTGGAGGTCTTTCCATGGCAAAAACTATCATTAGGTCCTTGGCTAAACACAACCTCTTGCAGAAGCCATATACAAGAATTTCCATTTGTCCTTTTCCCTCCCACAAGGCATTCATACTCAGAATTATTTAGCTGTTGTATATAAGAACATGATTGAGAGACTAGGGAGACCCACATTTTAGCAGGTCAAATGCAGCCTGGCAGGTATAAAGATATGGATTCAGATGCAAATAAGGAAAAGCTGAGTGCAAAGCAAAAGAGGCAAGGACTGAATTGCTGTTGACACTATAGAGCCTGACACACAGACACACACACACCACCCCCAGTGTCTGCTTCTCAATGAGAATAAAGGCAGCTGGAACAGTGATGCATCCTTGCACATTATTCATCTCCATCACCTGTCTCCATTGTCCCAAAGCAAAACACAATCAGTGGCTGCTCAGGCACTCCTGCTGGAGGCAATATCAAGGAGTACAGCAATACATTTCAGACCCATTTTGCATTTGTTACAATAAATGAAAGGCCAGCTATTATTTTAATCACAGGGTTGTAAGCATATAAATTCTGCTGCAAAGTCACACTGCATGTTCCTAACAGCCTCTCAGCCTCTCACACAATCCCATATTCTTCCTTCTTGTGACAATCCTGATACCTTGAATAACAAATTCAGATCAGCAGGGACATAGTGATTAGAGTATCACTGGAAAGAACCTGAGTTAAATCCCTATTCAAGGTTGAAGTTGATTTAGTCAATCAGCCATTACCTGACTTAATATATCTTGTACTAGAATACTGATTAATTTAAATGTAAATGAAATTAAAGCACCATACACTACTTATTGGCATGGTGTTCAGAGGCCAAGAGCAACTTTTGGCTTGCACAATTTTTATTATCTTATACTAAAAGGAAGGAATACAGGTAGTCGACTGTCACCATTCATTTAGTTGCCATTTGAAGCTACAACAGCACTGAAAAAAGTGACTTATGACTGTTTTGCACACTGATTACCATTGCAGCAGTCCCATGGTCATGTGAACAAAATTTATATATTTGGCAATTGTTTCATATGTATGATCAATGCAGTGTCCCAGGGTCATGTGATTACCTTTTGTGATCTTCTGACAAGCAAAGTCAATGAGAAAGCCAGACTCACTTAACAACCCTGTTATTAGCTTAACAACTGCAATGATTCATTTAACAACTGTGGCAAGAAAGATTGTAAAATGGGACAAAACTTACTTAACAATTGTTCTGCTTAGCAACAATTTTTTTTGGCTCTGTAAATCAAGGACTATCTGTACCAAGGTGGAGGAGGATGTTCCCAACGTTTTTGAAACTGATCAAAATCTATCCTTTGTCTCCTCCTTTACAGTTTTAAGCAACCTGATCCAACTCGTTATGTTTCAAATGGTTGTTCTTTCATTTTCCATCATTTCCCATCAAACAATGTTTTCAGTAGCTGAAATAATAGGAACTAAAATTCAGCATAGTTTTGGGGTTGTATGGGAAGGGCCATGGCATTGTTCGTTGGGATGATTGTTTTCAACCTGACAATTTGTATTAAAGCACAACTTATACAATTCAATAGATAAAAAAAGTTGTAATAGCAATAAACTACCATATTGCAATGGATAAACCAATGGTAGTCAACCTTTTTCTACCTACTGCCCACTAATGGATCTTTCTTGATGGAAAAATTTCCTTAACGCCCACCAGTTTTTGCGCAAGTGCGGAACATGAGCATATTTCTTTTTTTCAGACATGGGTTCTAAATTTGTTTCACAATTTAACAACTACTTTTACTCTTACGTTTTGATCTGCACTCCACACAGTGCTTTTTTCCCTCCTCTTTTCCCTTTTATTACAAACACCAAAAACAATGCTGCATTAGGTGCCAATTTTTATTAAGTGTCACCATCAAAACAAAATTCCTTTTCCTTCTTCTTTACCTTTCTTATAGTATTTCACTATATCAAGGATCTCTTTTTCCCTTTTTTATTTTCTCCTTCTTCTTCCTTTACTTATTTCTTTCTTTTATTTTATAAGATAACAAAATTTAATTTATGAGCCAGACTAAACACTGCTTACTCTCCTCCTTTATTTTATCCCTTTTCTCTATTTTTCTTCCCTTTTTTGTTAATTTTTTTTATCTTTTCCTTTTATCTCCTTTTTTTAATCTGCCTTAGGGCAATGTACAAAGGTAAGGCTGAGCTAGTTAGCCCACTTATTATTATTAGCGAACAACAATTCTCTCCTACCTATAACTTTTCTTTTTCCTATTTTGCAACTGCTCTGCTCCGCTTTATTTTATAAGATAACAAAACTTATCTGCCTGTCCCTGCTATCAGTTTCCACTCCTCCTCTTCCCACGTGTTTGCTTGTATGTGTGCACGTGCACCAGGGGTGGGTTTCTCGCCCCGTTCCAACCAGATCGGTTGGAACGAGGCCGGCGGCGTCCTCACGCACGCATGAGGCGTCCTCACGCACGCGGCACGCGCATGCATACTAGCATCTGTGCGATGCTCCAGCTGCTCCTGGAGGATCGCGCATGCGTTCTGCGCATGCGTGGGAAGCGCGAAATTCAAAAAAAACGGGTAAGAAGCGGGCGCGGGTGTGCGGGCGCGCGCGGGGGGGGGGGCTTCGCCGTTCCCGGAAGTTACTTACTTCCGGGTTCGGCGACCAACAGGATCGCAGGGACCGGTGCGAACCGGTCAAAACCCAGCCCTGACGTGCACGATGGTTTATTGATGTGTGCGCTTGCGCCTGTCCACTCGCTCAAAAAGAGGTTTTTTAACTGCCCACCTGGAATCCTGAAATGCCCACTAGTGGATGGTAGGAACCAGGTTGATGACCTATGGGATAAACTGTCCACTGCTGCTTAAGAATTGATTTAATAATTAAGGCTTTTTTTGATGAAATGTTGAAAAGATCAAAGCTTCTCTCTAAAAATTTGCTTTATTAAATTGCTGCTTATCAGAAGCTAATTGGTGTCTATGAGAATTGTGGCTCCAAGAGTCAACTCTAGCAGACAAGCCATTTGAAAATGCAATTTCTTTTTCCCAGAGGAGACACAACTAGGAACAAGAAAATGAGACAACTGCAAGGTAATAATTTTGCTTTAAAAAAAGATTGTCCTAGGTAGAATTAATCACCAACCAGATAAATGATAGTGTGGGCATATGTATAGTAGAGCAAGCAAACATGATTTTCAAGAAAGAGTAAGGAGCTGCATATAAAGAATATTCATATGTCTACATTCAGAAGAGCTATCTTGAATATCCAATTTGTTGACTGCTTATCCTCATACAGGCAGAATAACATTTCAGATTATGATCCTAATTTACAGGTTAGAGAGGAATCACACTTAATTCCTCATATAAACTGACTATAAGAAATTGGACATATTAATATTCTGGGGTGAAAAGCAATTCTAAACCAAGCAAGTTCAGAAACTAACAAAAAACAATTAACCAGTGAAATGGTTTGTCTTCAGAAGTTGTAGCAGAGGTGGGTTGCTCCCGCTTCGATTGGGCGAACCAGTAGTAGCGGTGGCGGGAAGCTCTGCCCACCCATCCAGACGCTTCTGCATGTGAGCACAAATGCATGCACGACGAACTAGTAGTAAAAAAATTAGAAACCCACCACTGAGTGTTCCATCACCGGACGTTTTTAAAAAGAGTATAAATAGCCGCTTGTATGAAATAATATAAAGTCTTTTGCTGGACTAGAGCAGTGATGGCAAACTGTTTAGAGATGGAATACTCAAAATGCAACCCCAAAAGCACTTATTTATCGCAAAGTGCCAACATGGCAATTTGACCTAAATAATGAGGTTTTACTACCTAAAATAATGATAAACAATTCAAAGTTCAGCTAATTGTTCTGAGAAAAACATGATAAATGCACTTTTATGCCCCTTCATTTTTTTCTGCTTTTGAAATGTTATGTTTGGCAACAAAAGAAAAATATTTGTAATATCATTTCTCTCTTTCCCTCCCTCTCTCTCTTTCTCCCCTTTCTCTATTTCCCTCCCTTTCTTTCTCACTTAATCTCTCTGTCTATTTCTCTTTCTCCCCCTCTTTCTTTCTCACTCTCTCTGTCTGCTTCTCTCTCTGTTTCTCTCTATGAGTTTCTCTCTCTCTCTCTCTCCCTCTCTCTTTCTCCCTCTATCTTTCTCTCCCCTCTTTCCCTTTCCCTCTCTCTCTTTCCCTAATTCTCTCTCTCTCTGTCTCTCTCCCCCCTTTTTCTCTCTGTCTTTCTTTCCCTCCCTCCCTCCCTCTCTCTGTATCTCTCTCTCCCCCCCTCTCTCTTTGCCTGTTTCTATTTCTCTCTGTGTGTTTCTATCTCTGTTTCTCCTCCCCACCCCCACTTGAGGTGATTGGAAGGAACCCCAGAATTGATGCTGGATGGTGGGAATTTTACTTCCAGAGGCTGATGACCCTAGGAGAAGCACACTGAAGACCAGCTAGCCGGAGGGGAGGTGGGACATCCCAATAAAGGCAGGTCTGCAGGAAAAATAAATCCAGGAGTCAAGAACGAACAGGGCCACACTATGACTCTGCATCGTAATGGGCTCCAAGAGGAGGACGGGACCCCCATCTTCCCCATTGTGAAGCACACTAAATTTCACTGGAGACAGGAACTGGAGGCCATGGAGGCAGGAACAGCAATTGCATCACCATGAAGGCAGAAGCTGTTTGGCACATTTTTTTTAGTCCTGCAAATGACAGCAAGAAACACAATGGAGAAACATGATGAGGTTGGGGTGATGACAGGTTTGCCCACAGAGAGGGCGAACCACCCTGGCACACATGTCAAAGCTCACCACCAGGGGACTAAAGGATCTTTAAGGTCCTTTCCAACACAGTTATTCTGCCTTATAACTTGAACTGGATCCTACTATTATATTCAAGATCTTTTGCTTCCCATAGCAGGGGAGGACAATGTATGAAAGAAAAAAAATATTATTCTTTCTATTCTGGTTACCTTAATTTTCTTTTGCATCATAATTTTTTCTAATATATATATTAGAAACCTACACACATTGTTAAGACAAGACATTATATTTACTATAGATAAAATAATAACAATTCATGTTCAACTAAGAAATTGAAGGCACATTATGTACAAGTTGCTGTACTGTACATGGAGATAAAAAAATTGGAAAGAGTGGAAATGAAATGGTCTGTATATTCCTTACCAAATCTGGAGAATACCAGGAGAGGTTATGAGTACTTCTTCCAAGAATCTGATGGAAATGTTGAGTGTAATCTACAGATTAGGGGAAAAGAGAGAAATTGTGAAACAAAAGTGGTATGATGTCTAAGGCAAAAGCTCAAAAAACAATTTTAAGTTTTGATCACTTAAATATATTTTTGTATTATTTTTTTCTCTTTTACACCAAAGCTTGATAATAATATATTGATTTAGTTAAGGACCAAATGGCTATAATGGTGGCTGCTTTTTTCTTCCTGAAAAAGTTGATGTTTTATCAAAGGACTATACATTTTAAAAACCAAGCGCAGGTACTAGAACAGGCCCGAGTAAGGGGAAATATTCTAAGTCATCCAGAAACACAGAACACAGGAACATTGCAGTTTATTTATTTGTGACCGGTTAAACCACAAATCTTTTTTGTTTACCTTGAGAACATATGTCTTAGCTGTTTTTAAGTTGAAAATAAGTTGAAAATAAGATGAAACTTTGCACAACTTTTTGAATTTATTTTTATTTGAATTGAGTTGTTCTTAAGATCATTTTTGTGCTACTGAATGACTTGTAATCAATTGTAAAGCAAAACAATGGAGACTTTGGCTTATGAAATTGATGATATTATGTAATATGCATGTACCACGCTTTAATATCACCTGTAATGCATTTCAGAAAACATGACACCTGGAGAAAATATAGCATGTTAATTTCCATCAGAATCTTTCATTTCCATCAAAATGTCAGTTTATATAAACAACAAAATATAGGTCCATCTTGTGTCAGGCCTAAACACCCTCCCCCAACAAATAAATAGCCCACATGGGTTCCCTGATATCCGAACACCAGTCAAGAAAAAGAGCTTCAGAAAAAACTGTTTCACAGCCATATTTCCAGAGCTATGTAAGAGCTTTTCTTCCAAAGATAAAAGATAATATGATGTACCTTATATTCTAAGTCACCTGAACAAGCTTTTGCATCTTGTTGCTACATATGAAACAGCAAAGCATTCTCCTTGCTTCTTAAGGACAGTGAACTAATAAGAAGTTTAGAGACCAGGCTGTAAAATTCTCATAACTTTGCCTTTCATTATTCTCATCTTCCACCAGCAATGTTGGGTTGCATGGTCCATCTTATTCTGCAAAGTTAAAAAAATGGCTTTCTATATGGAGATTTTGGTTTCTGTACTGGGGATTTTGTATGTGTATTCTATAATTTATCACTGAGCTCTAACCTTTCTATATAATAAGTAAAGCTCAATATATGAATCTTTCTTAGCTTTGTTCTAATGTCATTATGCTTACATTTCTAATTCTAGTCAAGTTGCTTACTAATTCTCTTTAGATTAAAGTCTTGGAATTCCTGTAATTGGATAACCATAGGAGTATATATACTCATCATGGGAGGAATTTAATAGGAATTGTAAATATAGCAATAGTTATGCAAGCTTCACATCTAATGTGGGCAGGTGTTAGCATTTCAGAGATTAACATATGTCAATAAACTCATGTAGCTTTGAATTCCTTGCAAGATCTTTGAGCAGTTATTCATCCCTAGAATTCAGTTTATTTTCTATAAATTGTAATTGCAACTCATATTTCCCAACTATTCCTCTATGCATTGTTTGTCCAAAATAGCAAAACAAAAAAGGACTCATGGGAACTTTTTTTTTACTTCAGATACTACTAAGTACAGCAGATGAATAACCTATGAAATATAAGCTTCATGCATTTCCTCAATCTCAACTTTTGTGACCCCCTGTGCATCTTGAAAATCTCTGGAATGACCAAATGAGCAAAACAGTTAAACTATTGAAATGTGGAATAGAGTGAAAGTCAAAGAGGTGAAATATATTCTTATGCCCTTTCAGTGGCCTAAAAGTACTGATTACATTTTTTTCCCTTAGCCATCTCTACAAATATAGCCAGTTTTGTTCACTAGAGGCTATAAAGGCAAAATAGGAGATCTTAAGTATCTAGAAAGCTTTAGGCTTTTATTGAATCCGGTCCAATTTTCATCTGGACTCTTATTAAATCATTGCACAAAATGAACATATTTAATGTTTTTAAACAATTTTTAACTGTTCAATCCTGTGATATTTGGAATCCTACAATCCTTCAAAGCTAGAGATATTTATTTTTCATGCAATGAAAAATAATCAGCTATCCTGATGAATAACTTTCCCCAAGCTCAGATACATGGGGAAGCCTAAAATGTTGGTTTCTTTGACTCCAGTAATTCTACACATTCAGAAGAGGAGAAACCAACATTGGAATACAAAAGACCAGAGGACCTGTCTTCAGAAGCAGGGCAAAAGGTGCACTCTTATTTCTAATTCTATGGCTACTTCGTACAAATAACATGTACGGTAGCTCAACAGTATCTGGTCTTTTGAAAGACTAGTGAGAGACACAGTGGTGAAATCCACATTTTTACCTACCTGTTCGGTGGGCGTGCTTGGTGGGCATGGTATGGCTTGGTGAACTTGCTTTGGTGGGCATGGCAGGGGAAAGATACTACAAAATCTCCATTCCAACCCCACTTTGAGGCCAGTCAGAGGTGGCATTTTCTGGTTCTCCGAACTACTCAACATTTCTGCTACCGGTTCTCCAGAACCTGCTGGATTTCACCCCTGGAGAAACATATTTAATTGTCAGCATATAAGAAATGACACTTAAAATAGGAGGGTTCTAGTTTAGTACCTTTAAAAAAAGTTCAATGAATTCCTTCTTAAATTCTGGGGTAAAAATCAGCCAAGAACAGAACAGACAAATACAAATGATGTTGGATATGAATAAGGGAAAAAAGTATAAATATAATTAATAAATAGCTTACTACAGTAGGTCTCTGTATCTGGAAATGTTTACAGTTGAAATAGCAGTATATGTTTTTTAGAACTGAAGGAAATATTAAAATTACAGAACTTCATTAGGCATGGATGTTGCATCAAAAATAATATTTTGTAATGATCTACAGCACAAGCCAAAGCATGACTTCTCAGATGCAAATCTTCCTGGCTGACTCCCAGCATGTGCAAAAGCTTTCTGTCATCCTCACTGTAGCAAGGAGAGGGAGTAAGATTGAACTGTAGATAATGTTTGACAAAATGCAAGCACAATGAATTCCCTGTTTCCCCGTCTCCACTCTCCCCCACAATTGCTACAAATATTTAAATAAACAAAAAATAGAACAATCATAGATCCCCACTTATGGATTTACTGAAACCTATACAAGGAATTCAGTATTAATAACTATGGAGCAATTTCATAATTTGCTAATTTCCATGTAAGAGAAATGGAATCTTGAAATATTAAACAGGCAGAAGAGGAATGATTACTATGTAAGAGTAAGTAAATAGTTCTTTGTGATATTAGTAGAGTATACTTTATTAAAATATTTTCTATAAACAAAATTGAAATTGAAATAGATGAACTAATTATATAAACATGATATATAAACAAATGATCTTTAAAAAATTGATTCCTGAAGTTTTATAGTTTTGTTTACTGTTTTTTCAAGGAGAGAATTTTTGAGGAGAGATATATTAAAGCTGCTATAAAACTGAGATCTTTTTAAAATAAAACTTAAAATACGTTCCTGCAGATCTAATGGAAGATAGGTATATAACCTTTAAGAGGGCAAATATACATGCCCTTGAACTGAATGCCTAGCTAATCAACCAGAAGACCTTGCTTCCTGAGGCAGGGAGCTGCATTGTTTAGAAGCAGCCCTTTATCTGGTCCTCAGCTATCTTGCCTCCACAATGACTGGGGTCTTTTATTGTTCAAAGCCAGTTTTGTCTTATACAAGGTTTGAGCTATTTTGGTTGTTTGGAAGAGTTACCATTCAATAGATACAGAAGATTAACTAGAAAATTCCTCAGCCTCACAGCAGCACAGCCTTTGTTTTTTTCACTCTTTCAACAGATTGAGCCAATCTCCCCCCCCCTCCCAACACAGCAGGCTCCTAGCCAGGCTGACCACATGCTTCAGCCACCTTTATCTTGGATAAAAAATAATGGGGGGAAAGAAGTCAAGATTGCCTTTTCTCAGATTTCTCTGTTGCAATTTTCTCTTGAGCAAGAAGGTTTAACAAGAACTCCCTTTTATGGAGCAAGGATCACCTAGACATCAGAAGCAAAATAAAAACACTTTCCCAACCTCATAGGTCCCTATGACAGTGGACTGGATATTGTGGGAAGAAATGTTCATCTAGGTTCAGTTCCAAGTAGGAAGAAAGACACTGGAAACATGGAGACTGCTTAGAAATATGGTTTTTAATAGTGGCAGGGCCACATGGTTTGAGGTCATGGGGGGAAAGGGAAGAGATGCAGAGAGTGTTTTATGCCCTCTCTGGCCTTTTGAATTTGAGCTTGTATTCTGATTATTTGTCAGACTCCCAAGGGACCCTGCAGGGACAACTCTGTAGGCTGTCCTGAGTCCTAGACTTGGGTGAGCCCTGCTAGTTGATGTAATCTTCCCAGGAGCCATGTGGTGAGATAGGTAGAGGGCTAATCCGATCATGTCCCAAGGGCCAAATCTTAATCCCATCACTGTGGAGCTGATGGGGGGGGTGGGGTAGAAAGCTGCAGGGAGCTGCTTTGCCTTTAAAACACATTTTTCCTTTTTCATCTAGGGAAATATAATATTCTTCCTTTTTAATATTTCCTAGAATATTTCATTATTCTAGGAGAGGGGTGGGTGCTAACTTCCTACAGTATTTTCAGCCATTTTAGAGGTATTCCACTAGGTTGCTCAAACACACCAGTTTTAGGATTTAACTATAAAGCAAAGCAAACATTTTATTTCCAAAATATTTTAGTAGCCCTAACTGAAGACATTCTCAACCAGTGGTCTTAGGATCTATACTACACTGTAGTCAGTAAAATACAGTACTTAAACTCCCAGAATTATTAGCAATGTCATACTGTCAAGCAATGCCATACTGTCAAGGGAATTCAGGACTCAAATTACAGTGCACACACCTGAAGGCTATCCAAATTGCAAAAAATAGTTTTACTTCTGGAAAAATTCATTTGGAACATTTTCAATATCCTTTTACTCTGGTTCAAGCCTCCAACTTGACACTTTCCAGTTGCTCTCATTGTTGGGTTTTTTTCTATAATGATAAAATAAGAATATTTTTCAGATAAAAATTAGGACATACATACAATGCATAAAAATGCGCTCTACATGGGGCAGCCCTTGAAGAGTATTCGGAGACTTCAACTCATCCAGAACACAACCGTGTGAGCGATTGTGGGTGCACCTAGGTATATCCACGTTACACCTATCCTCTGTGAGCTGCACTGATTACCGATCAGTCTCCGGATACACTTCAAGGTGCTAGTCGTAACTTATAAAGCCCTTCATGGTATTGGATCTGGGTACTTGAGAGACCACCTGCTGCCAATTACCTCCCACAGACCCATTAGATCTCACAGGGTTGGCCTCCTCCGGGTGCCATCTACCAGCCAATGCCACCTGGCTATTACCCGGGGGGAGGGCCTTCTCTGTGGCAGCTCTGGCCCTCTGGAATGAACTCCCTGCAGGGATTCGGACCCTCATCTCTCTCCAGGCCTTCCGAAAAGCCGTCAAAACCTGGCTTTGCCGGCACGCCTGGGGGTGATGAGTTCCCTCCCCTCTCGACATGTATGGTTGTGCAACTGTTGTCTACTTTTATTATCTATATTTTGTCTTTTATGTTCCCTTTTTTCCCCCCTTGAATTGTTCGCTGCCCTGAGTCCTCCCGGAGAAGGGCGGCATACAAATAATAAAATACAAATACAAATACAAAAATAGTAATTGTCTTGTAAACTGACAATCTTAATATTTTTCCAATGAAATTATTTCATTATTATTTCATGACTAAGGAACAGACTTGTTTGGAAAGCTTTCTCTTTGGGGGAGTGGGGTTTAAAAGCATTTTGGATTAGGCTTTTTAGTTTCAGTAATAATGCCATTTGTTGGGAATCGTTTTCTATGTGCTGATTGACTTCATCTCTATGTGCACAAATGTACATTTTTCTTGCAACTGATATCAGCATAGACAAGACTTGAGTCAGACTGGTCATTTAAAACCTTTACCCCATGGATTTTGTATGACCTTAAAACTGCTCTGGTTAATGCTGCTTCTTGTCCAGATTCTTGCTGAGTCACAGTTCAGTTTTAGTTTCAAGACAGGGATATATTTCAAATCCTGTCACACAGTTCCTAGTCAGAGATGTACTATGAATGATTAGATGGTGCAGACTGAAATTGTGGACAGATGTAGCTCCTTCCAAAGAGACACAATTTCTCCAGCTCAGATAAGTTGTCCTAGTTCTGGTCCTTTGATGCTGGAAGCTGCATACTAGAATCTTTTATCTGTCTTTTGGCAAATAAACTGCTCAAATCAATCTGCAGTTAAATAAACAAAGATCACTAGTGATGGTTCTCAGGCAAAGTTTTGTTGGAAAGGGCTCAAGGTCCAATTATATATTATGATCCTCTGTGCAGGTTTGCCACGTACTGAACTTTAGTGTTTCTTTATTTGCACATCAGCAAAGAAATACTGTGGGAGGTAAACCTTGTACTATTGACATGATCAGCCCACCCACCTACTTCCTAAATAGAAAACCTCTATCAGATCTGAATGGGGAAAAAAATATCCATTGAATTCAAAATCTGCTATAATGACATCCATTAAATTGAAGTTTTACCACCAGTAGGAATTATTTCTTGAAAAAACAGCAAGAACTTCAACAATAATGACATTTACAGAAACCCTATGCTTAATTCTAAATGGAATTGTCAGGAGGAAGTATATCTTAGCACCGCATTTGGAATTAATTGTATATGTATGTTTTTGCTTATATTGGTTTAATCTTCTTTCCTCCACTGATGGAAATATATATTTTTACGATTCATTCATTCCATAGGATTTTGAAATTATATGTTCAGTATTGCACTAGGAGCTTTATGAGCAACCTGTAGAGTTTTTATCTAGATGCACTTAATGAAGTAGCCTGTCCCATTTCCAAGCGGACAGCTTTTGCTCCCAGACAGGCCCTCAGATTCATTCCCACATGTACCATGCTATTAATTTCAACATTAGATCATTACTGAGCACGCCATTCAATGAAAATGTACATTGAGACTCTGAGAGCTTCTAACTCCCCCATCATATTCAGGATGGTGTCAGTGTTCCGAATATAATCCAAAACTAAATCAGAATCCAAGGCAGAACTTTCCTCAAACTTCCAATTTATTAAGAGAGACATGTTGGCACATCTATGGAAACCCGAATCTGAAAGCTTCCGGGGTTTCCCACCCAGTTGGAAGTTCATGATCTTGCCCCCACACCCACAAGTCCATCACATGGTTCAATCTTCCACTGCCAAGCTGGCATTTCCACCCATCCACTTCCGGTCAGGTGCAGAGGTGCAGAGACAAAGAATGACCTTGGCCTTCTAGGAAGGAATGTTTTATTTTGACAACAACTTTCTACTCCCTACTATTCCCCCTCCCAATTCCCCACTAATGAAACAGCATAGAAAAATAAGAGAGTGTGGCAGGCCAAAGATCCTAAAAGGAATATGACTGGAGGCCTGACAGGTGGGCTTCAAAAATTTCAGCAACAGATTCTTTGCCCTGTTGCTGGGTGGGCATGGCCATGGTGGGCGTGGCCTAGTCAGCCTCCTGTACAATGGCGGGGGAGACATTTTTGCATTTCCCAGACTCTGGAAGCTTTCCTTGAGTTTCTGGGAGGGTGAAAACTGCCCTCCAGAGGCGGAAGTTACAGGAGACCTGTTTTTTCCCCTCCCTGAGCCTCCATACAGGCCCTGCACTTACCTCGCATCCAAAATCGGCCACATGGAGACTCCTGGGAGGGGCAGGGCATCCAGGGATGGGATTTGGAGGTTCTCTGAACAGGCCATAACATTAGCTACTCGTTGTCCTGAACCCAGGTGAACCTATAGCAGCCTACCCCAATCATATAATCAGGCTTATATTCTGACCCAGCTCTACTTATTATGAACTTCACTCGTCATAAGTTGCAAACTAGCACCCACCAGCAATAAAAATGCCTGAACTTATGCCTTGTTTGTGTGAGAAATTGCTGTTAGATTTCACAAGACTTTTAGATAGATATGAGTAGAGTTATACAAAATTCCCAATAAGATACTTTTCATTATTTTAAAAAATGATTACTTTTTGTAATTTAGAATAATGAAAAATATAACAGGAACAGGAAATGTTATATTGGATTAAAATGCCAGTATTATTACATTTTCCTTCTAGCTACCCTTTCCAACATTAAGTAGCCATTAATGACATGAAGCCTTACATTACCTAATTGGTTGATGATCAAACTGGAAACATACACAGAACATTGCATTCTAGGAAGCAGAAAGCCTTTTTTTTAAAGTGTATTTCAGATGGGAACATTTCCAAGACAAATGATTAGGTCATCATCACAGGAGGCCTGTTAGCTGTTGTGCAGGAAACCCAACCTAGCTAAGAAAATAAAAAGTTTCCTTTCCAATGAAACCATGGAATGATTGTTAAATAGTATAACATAACAATAAAAGAATCTTGTCTCAATTCCTGCTTTTTCAGGTTGGGAAAAAAAAGGCAGGCACTCATTTGAATGGCTTGTCAATTATGTCCAGAAAAGGACCTACTTGACACTATTTGCTTGAGCTTCACAGGACTGTGTCTTAAGCTGAGCTGCAGCAGCAAAAAAGCAGAGAGGATGAGAAAGAACATAATCTCAGTGGTGCACTAATGTGGAGTTTTCAAATTTTGAATCAGGGGAAAATAGAATCATTGTTGCCCCAAGAGTGATGAACTGGCAACTAGTGGCCTTCACAGCTTTAATGATCAACCATTTAAAGATAGCAGTTGGTGGACTTCCCTGGCTCTGTTCCTTCTTCTCCTACATCATTTACTTATAAGAAAGTGAGGAGAAGGACAAGCCAGCCCCAATTAATGTGTTATATGCTTGATGTCAAACCTCTTTAACAACAAAAAGATGAATGAGTCTCCCTGAAGTGAGATGAGGAGAATTTATTAGAATAAAAGGTTAGAGTGACAATAAAAGCATTCTGGTGGGTATTTTTATTTCCAGACATCAAATCAGTAGTTAGATCTTTCCAAACACTTGCAGCCCCATTTCCCCACCTTGCACTTAGAAACAAAGGAGAGGATGCTCTCGTCTTTTGAAGAAGCCTCAATCCTGCATCCACTCATTGAATTAATTAATTTTTAGATGCTCATTTCAACAAGTGACGTGGGTAGCATACATAAAATTGTTTTGAAATGACTGCTGACTTTCTTATCACAATGAGAACCAATCACCATAATCAACATGAGTGCCTGAATGAATACCTTTCAAGAAACCCAAGTGACAAGTTGCCACCCCAGTGCTTCTCTGCATTGCGCAGTTACTCTGCTCTTCCTGAACACTGTTCTACCATTCTTCAAGAAGAGTGTCAATTAATCCAGTGCCAAAAAAATAGCCGATAAATTGATGAAATACAGAAAGGTGCTGATGAGGTGGGATGGAGTTCCCTGGTACATCAGACAATCTCCCCAACCCCCATTTCTTTTCATGTACCTCTAGCCCATCAACCACTTTCCCAGGCTACTTTGGAGGGCAGGTTTGGTGCTCTTCCAGAAGACTGGTAAACACACATTCAGCTGCAGCACATTGATAGCTCACACTTAAGTAATTGTCACTAGGACCCCTAGGTCCCTCGTACTGCTTACTTACTGCTGTACTACTATACTACTTCCAGTTACTTCTGTTTAGCAATATACTTGTACTTTTGGTTTCTCTTGCCTAAGTGCCTAACCGATTTGCATTTTGTTGAATAGTGCACAGTGTTCCAGTCGGTCAAAATCCTTCTGGAGCTTGGGCCTATCTTCTAAAGTATTGGCTATTCTCCCTAACTTAGTGTTGTCTGCAAATTTGATGAATTTCCTTTTCAACCCTCATCTAAATTGTTTATGAAGATGTTGGAGAACCTTGGAATTACCCAGTGCATATTTCCCTCCATGTAGATATACTTCTATTGAGATCTATATGTTGAATGTGGTTGGTAAAGCAGTTATGAAACCATGGGTAATGATGCTGTCTATCCTGCATTTTTGTGTCTTACCAAAAAGTAGGCTGTAGTCTACTTTGTCAAAGATCTTACATAATCCCAAATATACTATGTCCAGAGCATTTTGATGATGCATTAATTTAGTCATTTTGTCCAATAATTGAATAACATTTGTCTGGCATGATCTGTTTTTGAAAAAAACCCATGGTGGTTCCTAGTAATAGCTTCACTTATTTCTAAGGGTATGGAGATCTATTGCTTGATTAACTTTTCCAGAGTCTTCCCAGGTATTGATGTCAGGCTGATTGATCTTAGTTTCCTTTTATTTTTCTTCCTTTTGGGGGAGCCACATCAGTTCTTTTCCACACCTCTTGTATTTCCTCAGTGTGCCAAGATCTGTGAAATATATGGCTTAATATTCCAGCTTCTCTTCTATGGTGTTTTGCTTACAAGGCAAAATATGAGTTTGAGGCCATACTTGTACAAAGCTTGACGTAAAGAGTCAAAGTACAGTACACATAAGTAGATACTATCTATTTATCTTCCATCAGGGTGCGGTTTGCTGAGCTGTAAAAGAGCTGCTCAAAGAGACTTCACTTCCACCAGGAAAACCTTTGCACGCAACTTGCTATATCAAATGTGATGGGGAAGGAAATGTGGTTTTAAACACCATCAAGCTGGAAAACTAGGTAATTGATTAAACACTTGAAAAATGTCCATTTTAAATATATGAATAGGAAACAAAGAATTGCCCAAAAAAAGATTATTTCAGACTTTTGATATCCTCTGACTGATTTTGTCAGTAGTCCATCATTCACATAAAGTAGCAATGGCTATTTGAAAGAAAAAAGGCTGATAGCAGAGTTAGAATATGCCAGTGATCAATGTCCCAGCTTAGAATTCAGTTTGCTATTCCACATATCATTTTTATTACCAATGCTTTATATATATACTCTAAAAATTTACAAATCAACCTGGAAATTTATGCTGATTAGCATTTCATTCTTACACACACATAAAAGTCAGTCTCTCTCTCTCTCTCTCTCTCTCTCTCTCTCTCTCTCTCTCTCTCTCTCTCTCTCTCTCTCTCTCTCTCTCTCTCTCTCTCTCTCTCTCTCTCTCCATCTATCTATCTATTTATCTATCTATAATCCCTAGCCAGTGTCAAAATAAGAGTGAAAATTTAATTTAAACACTAGTAAGAATGACTTCAATTATCTCAGCCATGGGCTGAGGGCTAATTAAAGGCAACATAGTGACTACATAGGAGGAAAAAAGGTTGCCATAATGTATTTGTGCTGTAATTGGGTATAAGTGGAAAAGTCTTATGACAGATGTAGTTATATCATTTGCTGCTTCCCAAGTGCTTCTGCAGGACACAGAATACTGGTTTAGGTTGGCATTTGTTCTGATTTATCAGAGTTCTTCTTATACAACGCATTTTTCCCTCCCATAATAGGTTTGGATAACCTCCTCTCCACTCCCATTCTCCAGCTTAGACTATGCTCAGCTTCTCCTCTTTATCTAGAAGTATCCCTGTGTCCTACATTTTAATGCTAATTCAGGGTAAATTCAATAATGGAAATGATGTATTGCTTCTTTGGGTTGTATTGAGTTCCTATGCTGAGACACCATCCTATTTACCTGATGATATTCAAATGCCACCTGTTCCTGGTTCCAACATAGAATATTGTAACATATTGTACAATTCACTTTAATAATTAAAAACAATTTAACCCAGTTCTAAGTCCCAATAAAAAGATGTTTGCAAGAGCTGAAAAAGTTCCAAGATAATAATAGAGAAAGTTAAATTTAAGGAGACACAACAAGCAACACAAAGAGAGAGCAATCTTGTTGTGTTTTTACATAGACTTCAAATGAGCCTGTGCTTTAAAATGTAACATCCCTTCTAACCTAATGAATTCTAGGCTTATATTCTTAGGTGGTCATAAAATATGTACATAATGCATGTATATGTATGGTAATATATAATATGCAAAATTGGACTTAAGTTTGTGAACCATTTGAATTTTCAGTATTGCGTAAATATGACCTAAAGAGGAATCAGTTCTCCACATAAATGCTAACATTAGTTAAACAGAATTGAATAAAAAAATACCATCTTATTTATTGAGGAAAAGGATCCATTTCATTGGATATTTTAGAAGGAAAGCGTACATTATTTTAATCTATTGATCTATTTAATTTTCAAAAAAGGAGCAACCTAGAATGTCTCTATCCTATCCTATTCATTCATTTTCTTCTTTTTAATTTTTATTGGTTTTAAAATAATTACAGAAAAAAGGAATAAAACACATAATAATTATGATAGACATGCATACATTGTCAAAGAAAAACTGCATAATTTTTTAAAAGTTGAAAGTAAAAAACAAAAACAGAAAAATAATAAAAAGTAAACATTTATTCTATAAATATTTATTTAATACAAATATTATGTCTGTTTTCTCCTTTCATCTTTCCATTGTGTAAGTTTCATTCAAGACTATATATTGTCCCTGAATAGGCTATAGACTGAAACCAATCAAAAAGCAAAATAAAGAAATAAAGAACAAATAAAAAATGTCCCACCTGTACAACATTCCTCAAAATCACATGGAATTTGCTATATCCATTGGAATCAATTGATCTCACCTTAACTCTAGATTAAATTGGAATGTGATATAAGGGGAAAGTAGATTGCATACAAATGGAACAGTTTTATGTTATATACTTCAATAAAATTCTTTCAGATGTATTTGTTGTATTAATTACTGTTATTATTCATTCTAAACACTTCCATCTCATCTTATGCCAATCTGGAATCACAGGAGATGTTGGCTCACATGGCTCACAACAGTATTTTCCAAACTCATGAGTGCTATAATTCAAACTGGCTGAAATTCTCTTCCAAAAATATTCACACACAAAACCTCCATTATTGTAATGGCATTGGATTGCAGTATTATTTCAGGGGGGAAATGGATCTGGATTTATGTGGGGGTTTTGATGCTCTCTGAGCATCGTAGTTTGCTTTGAGAAGTTTCATTACTCAACCTTGGTACATCTTAGTACCAATAAGTGTGGGGTTTTCTCCTTGCTTATATATTAAGCCATAATGTGATTTGGTTGCCTTTGACTTCAGATGTTATGTGTGGCTTTTTTTAAACAAAGCATTGTTTTAAAAACTTATGAATTAGCAGGTGGTATGTAGCCAATTAAGTTATAGGATTAAAATGATGAATCAATAGCACTTCAAAAACTATTTATTTAAAATATTTGTATTTTTATCCAACTCAACTAAAGTGACTTTGAGTGATCAAAAAGCACTTTAATAGAACCAAATAAAAAGAATAAATAAAAGCAGACTAGAGAAATAAACAGAATAAACAAACTTATAATGCAGAAACCAATTAAGAATAACAAAATGATGGTCTGAACAGAAAATATACCATCATGTATTTGGGACTCCAGCATATCCTGACCAAACATTTTAGGAGAAAAGCTAATTCCTGAATTTAAAAAAAAGGCCAGAAGGGTCAGTGTCAATCATAGGTCAGGACAAAGGTCAATCCATAAAGTAGAGGTCACTTCCTTGAAGTTGCTTTTCCTGGGACCCACAAAGTGGCATTCTTTCATTGAAAAGATCTGGAGTGTACCTTTCTTAAAAGTATTTGGATCAGTCATATAGCCTAGAAAGAAGTAGCAATAAATCTGGTAGGTAAATGATTGGAGAAATAACATAAGCATTCATGTTTATAATTGCTTTTAAGAGATTACAACTACCATGATTTTAATTCAAACAATTAAATGGATAGCTAAAGGAGCTTTAAAAGGGTGTATTTGTTGATCAGTTCCAATGATCTTACCTGATCAATAATCTGAAGAAATTTGCTTAATATCATAAAGTAGGACATGATCTTAAGTGTGATTTGTTTGATCACAATACTGAGTCTCACTCAATAATGTCTGTTTTAACAGACAAAAAACCCAGAACCCAAACCTGTCACCTATACTGCTATCCAGGATTGTTCAAAGAGAAAATATTACTGGTTGGTTGTTTTGTTTTGTTTTTCAGATAAAGAATACAATGGAGATGGTCACAATTATGAAAAAAAAGTTAATCAAAATCTCTCTTTCAGAAAATATCAGTTAAACAAAGGTTCAATCACTGAATGCTTACTAGTGGTAAATGCAACTGAGTAAAACTAAATCTTCTTATAGCAAGCACAGTTAGGATTGTGAAATTAACAATTAAACATTACAGCTAAATATTTTATAAGAGATAATCATCTCAATGTGTAGTATCATTCCTACATTTTTAAGCAGTGAAAAAATAATTTTGCAGGGGGGAAAAAAACCTTTAAAAGATACAATTCACATGTAAAGATATGCTATAACATTACTTCAAAAGCAAGTTTGATGGAAAACAAACAAGGTAGAAAGAACTGTGGGGAGGGAGAGTTGCATTGTTTTAGAGAGTGGACCTTGCTCTCTTCATCTCCTGAACTCAAACTGTTCTTTCAACACAACAATAAGTTTTCCAGGTTCTTTTGTTCTATAAAGATAGCTCAAAGCAGATGCATTGTCTGCACCCTGAGGTTTCTTGGAAGGAAAATCCCTGACTCACTTAAACTATCATGTGGAGGAGAGGAAAAGTGTGAACTCCCATTCCCCATTTAATGTGAATTGAGGCACTTCAAACCTTCCCAGAAACTTCTTTCACAGCATTGCTCTAAATGAATTCCTGTCTCACCTCCTGTGTTTATCTAGGGTGGTGCTCTGGGATTCTGGTCTTTCAAAACCACTCTGAAAACCCCCACCATTTTTGCTTTATATGCAGTTCTTCATTGCCCAATCCTTTCTTCTTTGAAGCAGTTCTAGGCTATCAGAGCAATTTGAATACAGTTTCTTCTCTACTCTTGGTAAAGCAAGTGATTAACCGCTTCATTTATCCCTGTTTCAAGCTGTCATTAGAATGGCCTTTTAGAAACATAAATGACTTTCCAAAGCGTGAAAGAGATTACTGCTTTGTTTTGATTCAGTACAAAATATTGGTTAAGGCTAACATGACTCTTAGAAACAATAACTTGACCTGCTTCCGTACTCTGCATCTTATAGACTAGATTCATGCAATATTGTAACATTTCCTCCTACTTTCTCAAGTATGGTTTACTGAATAAACCACAATTTGCTAAGTTCACATAACACAGCAAACCACTTTATGTCTTAGTTCACATAATCTAAGCAAACCACTTTATGTCTTAGTATGATATGAAATTGGACACATTGTTTCTAGTTCTAGTTGTTCAGCACAGGAACAGTAATAAACCAAAACTACAAAAACTGTACAAAATAGTAAATCTGCTACTGGTTTTTTTTTACTTTTGTTTTCCCGCCTCCCTAACATGTAAATTATAGATGTCATCATGATGTAAATACTGCCCTTTGCACTTTCATTACAGCTTTGCAAGCAAATAACTCTGTACTATGACATTAGCACAAAAGTTTTGTCCCATGTCCTTTTTTGCACTTCCTGAACATGCTCAAAGTGAAAGTATTTTAAAGCAATATGTAGATGAAGATTAAAGGTAAAGGTTTCCATAGCACATATATGCTAGTCATTCCCGACTTTAGGAGACAGTGCTCATCTCCATTTCAAAGCCAAAGAGCCAGCACTGTCCAATGACGTTTCCATGAACACTGTTACCTTCTCACCAAAGGTGGTTCCTATTTTTCTACTTGCATTTTACATGCTTTTGAACTGCTAGATTGGCAGAAGCTGGAACAAGTAACAGGAGCTCACTCGGTTATGTGGCGCTAGGGATTTGAACCACTTAACTGCTGACCTTTCGACCAACAAGCTCAGCATTTTAGCCACTGAGCCACCACAACCCTAAATGAAGATTAAGGAGACTTTAAATCCATGGAATGGATTTGGCTAGGGAAATTGTTTGAGTAACTACTAACCACTTTATATTTTTTGATCAACTTTGCTGTAATTTTGATGGTCAAATAATGGGAGATGCTCATGTAAGAAAATTCACTGGTATGAATCCAGTGAATAAACAGTAAACTATATGTAGCAAATGGCACAATTGCCTTGTTGGGTTCAGAAGCTAACTTATGAAGAGGAATTTCTGGAAACTTACACACATGCAAAAATCCTGAATAAGCCAGTGAGTCACCATGAATCAAAATTGGTTTGAGGGAGACTTTATTTCTTTTCTACTATTTATATATATATATATATATATATATATATATATATATATATATATATATATATATATATATATATATATATATATATATATATATATATATATATATATATATATATATATATATATATATATATATATATATATATATATATATATATATATATATAATTGTGTTTTCATTCTATACAATCACATATTCACTGTGCTTAATCAGGGCATATAACATTGAATAATAAACACGGCCCTCACTTATATAGAAAATGCCCTCTACAATACAAACCCAGTATACCACCTTGGCCTGCCATACACCCTCTTTCAACCCCCTCCAACTTTCATTCTTCCTTCTCACACACCCCTCTACGCCTACTTCCCCTCCCCTTCTTTCTAACCTTAACCCTATCACTCTGAGGGAGACTTTATTTCTAACTTACTTCCTTAAGATATTGTAGGCTAAAGCTCCAATAGAAATGCAAAATTACAGTCCATAAAATCACAGTAAATTTTTTACTATATAATTGGAATCTGAAGCCAGAAACCCATTGCATCAGTAGTAGAAGTTGCATAATTATCATTGCAGCAATTCTGTGTAGCAATTCATTGTAGTGCTATGAGTTTTAATAGAACTCTGAAATTAAGATAATGCCAGAATATAAGCTCCTGATGTAAGTAATATTTCTGGAGCTATCCAATTTTTCTCACTTAATGGAAATCCCTGGAAAGAAATTAGTTTCTAGTGACACTGAATGGAACAATTCAAAATATGATACAGGGATGTTGTAAAAATTATTGAGCACTGTATATAAATCATATTAATTTAAATATTAAATATATGCTTATAGTTACTATTATTATTGCAACAACAACAACAATAATCAGTGCTACCACTGACAATCATTTTGAAGAAGATGAACTGTGGATACGAACTTGCAAAGAAAAGACTGAAAATTTCGCACTTGGTGTACATGGATGATTTGAAGCTGTTTGGTAAAACAAAAGCTAAACTGAATTTATTAATTGAAAGCACAAAAGAATTTAGCCAAGACATTGGTATGCAGTTTGGAATTGACAAATGTGCAACAATGGCAACCAAAGCAGGCAAGGTCATAAAAGATTATGGAATAGAACTTGAGAATGAAGAAATGATAAAGGCAGTAAAACCAGAAGAAGGCTACAAGTACTTGGGGATTTTAGAGGCCTCTGACTTAATTCATAATAAGTTCAAGCAATTAACTTCAGCCAAGTACATTCAACAAATTCGCAAGATATTAAAATCCAAATTGAAGGGAGGAAATATCATAAAAGCCATAAATACCTGGGCTATACCTGTGATTCGATACTCTGCAGGAATAATTGACTGGACCCAGATGGAGTTGCTCAATTTGGACAGAAAAAAAAAGGAAGCTTATGACAATGAATCATGCTTTGCACCCTAAAAGTGATGTTGACCGATTATATCTACCAACAGCAGAGGGTGGTCGAAGACTCCTACAAGTAAAACAGACTGTGGAAGAAGAAAAACACAGCTTGAATGATTACATCCAGAAAAGTGAAGAACCAATGATTAAGGAAGTAAATAAAGGAGGCCTTTTAAAGACAACTAAGTCAAAAGCTGAATATAAGAAAAAAGTAATTGAGAAGCGAGCTGAAAATTGGAAAAACAAAGCTATGCATAGCCAATATTTGAAAAGTATTGAAAGCAAAGCTGACCAAAAGCTAACTTGGAACTGGTTAAGATCAGGAGCACTGAAAAAAGAAACAGAAGGCTTTATTTTGGCAGCTCAAGAACAAGCCTTAGCCACAAACTACATGAAGGCAAAAATTCAACATGTTACCACCAACAGCAAATGTCACCTCCATAATGAGAAAGATGAGACAGTCGACTACTTGATCAGTGGGTGCAGCAAAATTTCACAAACTGACTATCTACAATGCCATGACTGCATTGCTAAGATTATTCACTGGAAATTGTGCCAAAAGTTTGGATTTGAGTTCAGCAAAAACCACTGGGACCATCAGGTTGAGAAGGTTTTTGAGAATGAGAAAGTCAAGATCTTGTGGGACTTCAGGATCCAGACTGACAGGCACTTGGCCCACAACACACCTGACGTAACAATAGTTGAAAAGAGAAAAGTATGGTTCATTGACATTGCAATACCTGGAGATGCACGAATTGAAGATAAACAGCAAGAAAAAAATCACAAAGTACCAGGACTTACAAATTGAAGTTGAGCAACTGTGGAAAAAGAAATCATGTGTTGTCCCAATTGTAATTGGAGCCCTTGGAGTAATACCCAAAGGGCTACCTCGCTATTTGGAAATTTTAAATTTTAAATTTATCAGACTTGAACATTCTGATTCTACAAAAAAACACCCTACTTGGAACAGCTTATATCCTCCTACGTTACCTTAATAGTTCCTAGGTTCTGAGTTAGGACTTGAGTTGTTGAGCTACCAACCAAAGGCTGTGAATCTCACCAAAGATTAATCAAATAACAACAACAACAACAACAACAACAACAAGTATTTTCTTCCCTTTTTAAAGCAGCCAGTGCTTTTTAGCATCTGTGGTGCAGAGAGATGGTGCTTTTGATGTCTTTAATCATTTACATTTTATATTTCTCAGTTCCTTGTTCTAAATCGTGTAATTTCTACACAAGTTAGTATTCTATTTGATGTTTGTGTATAGACAACCATTGTCATTTTCATTGGGTTAAATAATGTTCCCAGTACTGTGTAAGTTATCACACACCAAAACAATGCTCCCCCCCCCCAGAAAAAATAATAATGCCTTACCCAGCATATTAATGTTAAAAATAAATGTTAGTACTTTGTCAAAATCTGACATCCAAAGTCTCAGCAGTCCCAGGTCTGAGAATCTTAAAGTTTCAGGGAGCAATGCTAACTGGGCATTCTCTCTATTAACAGAATAAAACAGAGTTGAAAGGCACCTTGGAAGTCTTCTAGTCCAACCCCCTGTTATCATTCCAGACAAGTGGCTGTCTAGTCTCTTCTTAAAAATCTCTAGTGGTTTTTAATATCCAGTTAATGTGGATATCCACAATTTCTTACGGCAAGCCATTTTAATGATTAATTATGTTCACTGATAGGAAATAACTTCTTAATTCTGGGTTGCTTCTTTGCCTGATTATCTTCTTTTGTCTTCTGGTACTTTGGAAAATAGACCTCCAGTTCTTTGAGGCAGCCCCTCACATATTGGATGGGCTGTCATATCACTTTTAGTACTTCTTTTTACTATACTAGACATATCCATTTCCTGTAACCATTCTTCATATGTTTAGCCTCTGACCCCTCCCCCCTTCATCTTTATTGTTCTTTTCTGGATTCTTTCCAGAGTCTCAACATTTTTTTAATAATATGGTGACCAAAACTGGATGTAGTATTAAAAGTGTGGTCTTAATTTCTTAATCTATGCCAAAAATTTTAAAAAAAGTTTGTGCACACATAGATAGTTAAACTATTTAAAGGTTGGGTATTAAGTTCAATGGTATTGAGCCCCCCTCCTTCCCTCCCTCCCTCCCTCCCTCCCTTTCTCTCTCTCTCTCTCTCTCTCACACACACACACACACACTTAAAGATATCACATTAACTTTCCTAATGCAAGAACTTGGCAAGAGTTAGGGTGATTGTTGCTCCTGTTTGTTGCTACTGCTTACCCTTTCTCAATCTGATACCTGAATACAATCTGTATTCTCAGAATTTCCAATGAGTTGACTGAACTCCTTAGATTGGGAAAGGCTAATTTGGTAGGCTAATGTAGGATCAATTGTAATATATGCAACAGCAAATTTCCATTGCTGAAGCAAACAAGTCCATCCATTGTGATTGAGCAGAGTTCAGTTGAGGATTTGGGCTTTCAAATTAAAATATTAAACACATTACTTGCTGCTTTAAAATATGGGGCAGCATTCACTTCCATAATCCTATACTTCCATAAAATTGGTGATTAAGATATTTAACCATGAACAGAGCCCCAGATGCAGATCACTGAGTGATTTGGAGACAATTCTTTTATCTCACACACACTGATCCTGATTCAAAGGTTTTGTTGTGGGGATCAAATAAGGAGCAATGTTTCCCATCCTTTATGCTATATTGAACTTGGAAAAAAAGGCTATAAATATAATACATGGATACAAAATAAAATAAATGAGAATCTTTAACTGATTGTAGCTAAACTAATGGGTATCCAAGGTGGTAGGGAATTGAGAAACTTGAATGTGCCAGTTTTTCAGAATTTCATTCATTGGTTCCTTGAAATGTAACATAATGATATAAATTGTTTCAATATCCAGAGATGTCTTTTGGCTTTCTTGGTGTTTTTGTTGCTTCACAGCCTGGAGCCAATTCTGGTCTAAAACTGTGTTAAACTCTTTTCATACAAATATTTCTTTCCCATTCCAGAGATTGATTTTGAAACAGGTATTTCTTCTTTTTAAAGCCCAGTCACTCTCTCAGCCCAAGTCATCTCAGACAGTTGTTTATTGTGGGGAAAATAGGAGGAGAAAGTTGAATATATTTATTATCTCCAGTTGTTTGTCAAAATAATAAATGCAGAAATAAATAAATAACCCCAAACAAATATAAAAATATAAATACATGGATCCATTCTAATAAATCATGTATCAATTCATGTACAAGGACTATACTGTGCCAGCCCTAAAATAACTCTTGGTTATTTTAAAGCCACTTTCCTTTAATATATAGGATTTTCAGATATGTAGATATCAATTACTGCAATACTTATGCCTTTATTCAATCTTGTTCACACTTTAAGAATTGGTATAGAAATCTTTCTCTTTTGTCTTTCTTTGATAAATTTGAGCACAATAAAAGCAAACTTCTTTGCTAATTTGATCAAAATAAAAGGAAGGGCCTTTAGGTGGTACTTTGAATAGTAATGGTGCCAGGTATCATTACTATTAGCTTTTAAAGTAGTGCTAAAAATCTATTTTAGTTGCTCAGAATTTCTCTTAATCAAACCATATTGTTCCACTCCAGTTGGAACTGGGGAAACATGAAAAATAACAAGGACTTCTCAAATATTAGCTATTGCAAACCAAGGAGAGAGAGCTTGTTTCGCATTGAAAACTGAATGTTTAAAGAATATTAATGAAAAGTCAGTTTGGGCCACAGTTACACATTTCATATCATCAATTTTCCACTTGCATATTTTTAAAGCAGGTTTCTACAAACTAGTGCTCTTCAGAGCTTTTGAAATACAATTCCAATCATGCTGACCTTGAATTAAATCTCCCTAATGTGGAAACTTGCAGGCTATAAAAAAAACACATACATATATTCAGAACAATGTGAGATCCATAGGACTTTAGAATTATGGAATGAAGGACTCTCTACAAACTAATAAGAAAGTTCCTAATGGTCATTCAATAATGAACTAGTCTTCTGACAGTGGCCTTAATGGTGGAAAAATATATAAATTGTTCATAAACAAGCAAATAGTTGCTGCTTTGTGAGAATATTAAACACCCATTAAAAAGTATAAACGTAAAAGTGATTTTAAAATAGCAATGACTTTCTAAATCACTCATATAGTAGCCAGATTATATATGCTGACTCAGATAAAGTGACTATCTACATCATATTAATCTTGTACTTCATTGCAGGTACTGTTCTAAGAGCCAATTCTTTATAGCTGTCTAAAAGTCTACAAGAGTGTGGGAAACTGCTGGATCCCAGAGGGCCTGGGCTTCTATGAAAAAGATAGACTATTTAGGTCTTACTAGATGGAACATTTCATGGAAGGGATTGGACTATGTTCATTGTATCTGACTTTGTGGGATAGTCAGATACCCTCAAGGAGACAGAGTTTTGCACTAGAATTGAATTCATTTATTTACAATGGAACCTTGGAACTTGACTGCTTTGAAACTTGTCAAATTTGGCACTCAAAACATTTTGATGTGAAAATTTTATCCCTCTACTAACCTGTTTGGTGCTCAACATGTAACTAGACCTGGTTGGGATCAATGGTCTAATGACTCACTACCCTTTCTGACCAAAACAAAAGATTACTTATTAGTTATTGTTTGATAGTCATCATTTTTACTACTCATTGTGCCTCCTGTAATCAATTAATGATGAGTACTGAGCTACTACTATATTAATTTTAAACCATTATTCTGCTTGAAAGAATCTAGAATATGGAACAAAATGGGCATACTTGAAATGTGGGGGTTATAATTAATCTCTAAAAGTTAAAGCAGCAATTTCAATCCTCAATTAGCTATGTGGTTAGGATGTTAAGATGGATGAAAAGAGCTGAGAGTCCATTACCCATTAGAAGACCAGCATTATCATTTCATGGACTTGCAATGAGTTATTTGGCCTAGATTCTTGGTTATTTGTTACCAGAGGCTAATCAGGAAAAATAATGTATTTATCTTACAAAGTACAATGGAGTTATTTATAATGTAAGGAGAATTTATTCATTTGCAGAGTTTATGTGGGGTACCTGAAAACAAGAATATCGAAATTCAAACAGAAATATAAAATTAAATGCTGAAAGTAAACAGTTTTGCTATTTCAGCCTTGCATTAAATCCACTAAGGGCCATGAAGTTGAAGTACTTTAGCTGATTGGTCTAGAGTTATTGCATAATTTTGATGGCTCAATGGCACAGCATTATCTATTTAGCTCTTTACAAAAACACAATGATGGCACAGTAGTGCTCAGACTAATCAGGGACTAAAAGGGAGAGCATGCTCACATCAGCTTGAAACAATGCTAAGTATGAAACAATATCCATATTAGTGGACATCTGACTTAATCGCCAGAATAAGATAGTGAAGCATAACAAAATTTTCATAACTTGCACATAGATTGATTTAATTGAATATGGGCCTTCAAGTTTGTCTTGATTTCTAGCAACCACATAGATACATTTTCTCCATAACAATCTGTTTTTAACCTGGTCCCTCAAATCTTTCAAACAGTTCACCCATGGCCACTATATCCATCCATCTTAATGATGTTCATCCTTTTCTATTTCTTTCCATCTTTCCCAGCATTATAGCCTTCTCTAAATTACACATGAATAATATCATAAAATATATTAATTGGAACAACTAAAGGTGAGTTAAGCTGAGCTTCTGTTAGGGACGGCCTTCTCCTCCTTCTCTCCCCCTGATTTCTCCCCATGGCAAGCAAGGCAGCTGTCAAAGAGAATGAAGCGCGAGTGCTTCTTCCAACGGCCGAGGAAGAGAGAGGAGCGGAGGCCTCTGCTGTTGGAAGAAGCACCCGTGCTTTCTTCCCTTACACCTCCCTCCCTTCCTCGCTGGCTGAAGCCTGGGACCCGCCTGCACTGCTTAGCTGGGCAGCTGGGCGAGAAAGAGGCGAGGAGGTGAGCAGTCATGAACGGTAAGGGAAGCAAGTACCAGATCAGCATCTCTGCCTCCTTCCTCTGAGAGCCAGAAATTTTCACCAACTGGAAGAAATGTGTGTGTGTAAGGGGGGGAAGAGAGAAAGAAAGAGAAAGGAAGAAAGGAAGGAAGGGAGATAAAAAAGAGAGAGACAAAGATAGAAAGAGGGAAAGAAAGAGAAAGAGAGAAAGAGGGAGAGACACAAGAAAGAAAGAAAGGAAGGAAGGAAGGAAGGAAGGAAGGAAGGAAGGAAGGAAGGAAGGAAGGAAGGAAGGAAGGAAGAGAAGAGAACCTATGACCATAATTGAGCCTAAAATTTTGGTTACTAAGCAAGAGCGTTGTTAAGTGAGTTTCACCACATTTTACAAGTTGGCCATGCCCACCCAGTCACATTTTTTTTTTGAAATCCATCCCTTGTGGCCACCTCCATAATTTAATGCTCCCCCACACCCTGCCCCCTGCTGCACCACGAATACATGCACGGCTTTCTTGGAACCTGGGCAGGGTGAAAACGGCCTCTCCCCATGAGGCCCTCCAGAGGCTGGAAACAGCCTGTTTTCTGACTTCTAGTGGTTCTGGTAGGTCCATTTTAGTCCTCCCCAGGCTCCAGAGGCTTTCCAGGAGCCTAGGGAGCTGGAAAAACAACCAAACACGCAAACCAGAAGTTCAGGAATGAACTTCTAGGTTACCCATAGGGCCATTTTTCACCTTCTGGAGGGTGTTCCAGAATTTTGGTTTGCTCAGTGGGGGGTTTCCCCCCCCCCCGGAGTCTTCAAGGAAGCATCCAGAGGGTGAAAAATGGCAGAAAGTCAAGACCAAAAATCAGCTGGCCAGTGCGCGCATACACACTGGAGCTGACAGGGCAACTCCTCACATGCCCCCAGAAATGGCTCCGCGTGTCACCTGTGCCATGCATGCCATAGGTTCGCCATCACGGGGTTAGTACATGATTGGAGAGTAAATAATTAAATCTTCTAATTCTTCTAATTTTAAATATAAATCAGATAATTTGTTTCAATTCTGGATCTATTCCTTATTTTGGAAAGGATGGAACCTAGTACACCACTCCAAGGCTAGGTGTGGTTCTCAGTCTGAAAAAAGTTGCACAGCCTTGTTTACAGCAAGAAGAAAAGAACATGATCCACCTACACCTGAACAATCTTGAGTTTGCTACTGTTTGAAGTCCTTGTAATTTAAAGGATCAGAGAGAAATCTTTTCAGTTTTAGGGCTAATTGTAGTTATTATTAGATCTTCCTTATTATAGCCACAATTTGGAATGCTAGCCAGAAACATATTTCCAGGCTGTAGCTCAAGCAAAGCATTATGATGAACCAAATTGCCAACACAGATATAATGGTAACCATAGCTAACTCTTCGGTAGAAATAAAACGTCCTCAGTGGTTAAGAGTTTAAGTATATTCTTGTTACCCATGAAAATTTAATATTGTGTTATGTGGTACAAAGACAAAGACTTCATCTCATAATTCTTCTTATTTGTTATTCAGTTTGAAGATGGATATAAAACACTATGCATTCCTGATCTTTATTTCTCCATTTCTTCTTCTCAAATCCTCATTTAAAAATTGCAGTGTGCCCTTTGTTATAACACATCAGTGGTGGGTTTCAAAGTTTTTTAGAATCTCTTCTGTAGGTGTGGCCTGCTTTGTGGGAATGGCCTACTGGCCATGTGACTGGGTGGGAGTGGCTTGTGACTATGTGACTGGGTGGGTGTGGCCAACTTGTAAAATGTGGTAGAACTTGCTTAACAACGTCTTGCTTAGCAACCAAAATGTTGGCTCAGAAACTCTGGCATTTGAAGCACGCAAGCCTTAAAGCTGTTAAGTTACAAGACTCTTGCACTCCTACCCTTTAGGGGGAAAAAACCAGGGATGTTTAAACTTGACAGCTTTAAGACTTGTGGACTTCAACTCCCAGAATTCCTCCTCTCGCTCTTCAACTTGATGATGTGCGGACAGGTGGGGGAAGGCAACTGGAACTGGTTCTGTAGATTTGTGGAACCTCTTCTATAGAAGAGGTTAGAACTAGCAGGAACCCACTCCTGTAACACATATATCCTTTTATATCAAAATAACTTTTCTCCTTACTAATGAATATAAAATGAATGAAAGCCAAATATGTAGCTAACATTAATACATAATATTAGTATATAGTTTTAATCACACAGTGACTGATCAGACATAGGTCTCAATTAATTGTCTTGTATGCAAGTTAACTAAACAGTTAACTAAACTAAACTCTTTTTGCCAAATGCTGAATCTCCACAACAACTTCATCAAATTGCACTGAAGCATATAGTTTAATTCTGAGTATGAGGCTCTATATTTGGAATATAACAAAGAAAAGTCAAATATTATCCATTGAGTCTCACCTGACATTATACAACTTAGGGTGCTAACTTTCAAAGATGGCATGAATTTTAATTCTTTTTGAGGATGGGGGGAGGGAATCCTTAACCCCAACAAATTGGCCACAGTGTTTGTCTGGTTTCTTAACCACAACAGCAATCAGTATATTGTTCTTTGTTATTATTGTACTGTTTGACTTAATTCATGCTGTGGAAAAATATTTAATATAGGCACCCTTATTCTGGCCACATTAAAGTTGAACACAATTACGGTATTACACCAAATAAATCAGAAACATTTCATGGAAAGTGTTCTTGTTCACAACATTTTAGAGTTTAGACTATAATAAAATAGTTATCTTTCTGCTGGTTTTTTTAGCTGCCATAGAACTTTTTTTGAAAATTGACTATGCAGACTGCATTAAAATAGTTCCCTTTAAGCTGTTGCAGAATTCTTTGTTCTTTTTGATGAAACAAAATACGTTAGGTACAAGTATGCAATGGTGCCAATCTGTCTTCTGTGGGTAATGCAAAAGAGAAGAAATGGTTTGATTGTGTACTCTCCTGTTTCTTACCTGAGGATACACTCCTTACAGATGAAAGAGGAAAAGAAAAAGCACAGTCAAATGCCTACAAAATCACTGCTGAATTAATTTGTGTGAATTCATTCTTGCCAGTGCAGAGTGCCCAGGATCCAAAACAGTGCACATAAGTAAGCCATGTATATAATGTCAGAACATGGCTCATCTCACTGAGGCCAGCTTTAAGACAGGCATAGACATATATGGTTACAGGCTAGAAGTTAGCAACAAAATACTTGCAAATGTACGTTTTTTTGTTTGGTTGCTAGCTTACTAACACATCTTACACACCTTCAGTTTTTGCTGTGGGGAAAAGAAAGTCTTTTCTCTCCCACAAGTCAAAATCTGACAGAATGTCAGATTGTTTCAGTGGTCTAGACTGATCATATGAAAGTGATTTTGACAGCAGACCAATATCAAACATTTTGTGAAATCATTTAAATAATTTATTCCCAAAGCAAAATGTGCTCAGAGAAGTTTAAAAAAAACAAGATGGCAGCCATCCAACAAGGACAACCATTTTCCTTCTCCTCCATAATTCCACTGATTAGAGAGAGCACCATCACTCTCAATCCTTCTCTATGTGTTTGATCCTACTGTCAAATAAATGACACTAAACAATAGGTATATTGCATTTTACTTCGCTTTGCCAAATCATTCCTCAAATAAAAATCTACTGCATTCTGTAAAATGTAAAATGTAAACTGCATTCTTCACACAATAGAGAGTAATTTGTGGTTTACAATCATGTAAATTGTTGGTTTAATTTGTGTCTTCCCTCAGTAAAGTAGAATCAAGAATTCTGTTTCCAAGTCACAGTTCCCTCAAACTATTCATTCTCAGGTATGAGTCATTGAGGGCAATCCTGATTTGCTAAGTAACTTACCTTTAAATGTTTCAATTGTATGCTAAATTGGTATGTCTGTTTCCAGCAAGTCTGAATGTTTTGTTTTGTACTTTTCTATTGCATGGACAGACAAGCCCAGGAAAGAATGCTTTGTAGATATAAATATTCCCCTATTTTGGAGAACTGAAACAGCTTGATCATAAACGTCTATAAAATTAACACAATTTAAATATGAAATGATTCATAATGATTATGTAGGACCTTTGGAATTTCCCTTGAAACAGAAAATATTCTATACAATACCACAGTAACAACAGATGTCACAAGGCATGGAATTTTATTAGACAAAACAAACACATGGAGTGTTCAGTGTAAACTGTTCTATTTAACAATGTGATTGGGACCAGAATTTCCATCATTAAATGATGTAGTGGTAAAAGGGTATGTTACGTGATCACATTGCTTAGTAAGCGTTTTCCTGGAAGTCCCAATTTTTATCATTAAGAGAGGGAAGTGGGTCACTTAGTGAGAACCTCACAAAACGATGATTTGCAACTTCTGCTGACTTCCCCAAAGTTAATTCGGAAGCCAATAGCAAATTATAAGTCCAAGCAGGCTAATGGATGGGTGAATACTAGGAAGTGGACAGAATATGTGTAGGCCTGCTGTTGCACCCTATGTATGGGCTAAAACTCCAAGCTACTTCTGCTGCCTACCGGCTGCCAGCAGTTTTGCAGTTTGATTCTCAGCCTTCCATCATTCCGACGTCAGGATGAGGACCCAGATTTGTGGCTAGCTGACAAACCATATTCAACGAGTAATCCTTAATGGTACTACATTCACATGGAGAGAATCAAGCAGTGGGGTATCACAAGAATCCATCTTAGACCCAGTACTCTTCAATTTATCTTTATAAATGACTTAGATGAGGGAATAAAAGGGAAACTCATAAAATGTTGCAGATGATATTAAACTGGCAGGAATAGCCAACACACCAGAAGACAAACTAAGGATCCAAAAATATATTGACAAACTTGAACAATGGACCTTATCCAACAAACATGAATTTCAATGTGGAGAAAAGCAAAGCTTTACATTTAGGCAGGAAAAATCAAAGGTACAAGTACAAATTAGGCAAGACCTGGCTCAAAAATAGCAACTGTGAGAAGGACCTTGGAGTGCTAGTGGATGTTCATTTGAATATGAGCCAGCAAAGTGCAACAGCACCCAAAAAAGCTACTGTATTTTTCAGAGTATAAGACGCACCAAGGTTTTGAAGAGGCAATTTAAAAAAAAATTATGTAGGTAGATAGAGGGATAGAGAGAAAGAGAGAGAGGTGGGTAAGCAGAGAAAGAGAGTAGGTAGGTAGGTAGGTAGGTAGGTAGGTAGGTAGGTAGGTAGGTAGGTAGGTAGGTAGGTAGGTAAATGGATAGAGAGAGAAATAGAGAGAGAGAGAAATATAATAGGTAGGGAGTGTGTGTGTGTGTGTGTGTAGGTAGGTAGAGGGATAGAGAGAGAGAAATAGATAGAGAGAAATACAGTAGATAAGTACAGAGACAGAGAGAGAGTAGGTAGGTTGGTAGGTTGAGTGAGAGAGAGAGAGAAATACAGTAGGTAGGTAGGGAGAGAGAGAGTAGATAGGTAGGTAGATGTTTCCAGGTGTATTTATCCATGTGCTGGAGAAGGAAATTGCTGACAATTTGCAACACCTGACTTTGTTTTTGCTAGCACAGCACTTGATCAATATAATTCTCATCAATCAGTTAAAGAGCTTTCCGAAAGAAAAGAAAAATTTTGCATGCTGCAAACCTCCCCAAAAAAGGACTGTTTTTCACGAAAATGGGCCCACTTTTTCAAAAAAAGGCATGAATAGCCTGGGGGGAGGGGCTTGCAGAGTGCTTCTGGAAGGGGTGGGAGGGCTAAAAATGAGCAAAAAATGGTCATTATTTTGCAAAAAACGGCCCTGTTTTCTGTCAAAAAAATTGCATGCATAGCCTTAAGGAGGCTTATAGAGTGCTGCTGGGGACTGAGGGGGCAAAATGACCTGTTTTTTGCTCATTTCTGCCCGCCCCAGCCATCAGGAGCTCTCTGAAAGCCTCCATAAGGGTATGCATGGCCATTGTGGTGATGGGGGTGGGGCTTCGGGAGGCAAAAAATGCTGTATTTGATGTATAAGATGCACTCAGATTTTCAGCCTCTTTTTTGAGGCAAAAAGGTGCATCTTATACTTTGAAAAATGTGGGTAATTCAATCCTGGGTTATACTAACAGAGGCACATAATCAAGATCATATGAAGTATTACTGCCACTTTACAAAATTCTAGTAAGACCACACCTGGAATACTGCAACCAATTTTGGTCACCATACTACAAAAAAAATGTTGAGAATTTGGAAAATGTTCAGAGCAGAGCAACTAAGATGACCAAAGGTCTGGAGACTAAACCATATGAAGAACGCCTGCATGCTTTGAGTCTGGCTAGTCTAGAGAAAATAATAACTAAGGAGTGACGTGATAGCAGTATTCCAATATTTGAGGAGCTGCCCCAAAGAAGAAGAGGTCAAATTATTCTCCAAAGCACCAGAGGACAAGACAAAAAACAATGGTTGGAAACTAAACAAGGACAGAAACAACCTGGAATTAAGAAGAAATTTCCTAACTGTGAGGATAACCATAGAGACAATGCGGTTAACTTATTCTCCAAAGAACCTGAATGCAAGAGAAGAAGTAATGGATGGAAGCTTGCCAAAAAAAGACCCAACCTACAATTAAGAAGAAATTTCAGTTGCCACAATAAGGATGTTTATTGATTGAAGGAACTTGAAACACATCATCTTTGATCTCACCAGAAGGGCACAAATCATGGAAGACCAATACTTCAGGTAGCCTGGCCCTCTGCTACAGGGATCGGTTTCTGCTGGCATTACTGGTGGTTTAGTACAATTGTATTGTACATGCCATTTAGAACCAGTTCCACTGGTGAAACTGGCCCCGGCACCTCGCTCGCTCACCCCGCCCGTCTGGAGGCCATTTGTCCACTCGCTCACCCCTGCCCGTCCACAAGCCACTTGAGCGCTTGCTCGCTCTGCCCGTCCACACTATGCTAGCCCCACCCACCACTCACTGATTGGCTGGCTCGCCAATTGCCCCACCCACCTCTAAGAGCCCTATCTAAACCCACTTACCTTTTTTCCTGTTTGGCTCTCTATTGCTGCCTGCCAACTCCGAGGAGGTAAGTAATCTTCAACTAAGCACGGGATGGGTGGGGGCGGCAGGACAGCTGGAGTGGCCTGCTGCAGCCCTGCACTATAAGTGATTCCAGTGACTTTTTGCAGCCTTGCAAAGATCTGGGCTCGCTTATAGTGCAGGGCCGCAGGGCTACCAGCAAACATGGGCATGGAGGTGGGGATGGCGGTGGGAGCTTATGCGACGTGGCTGGCATCTTTGGCAACTTCCCTGGACTTGCCTAAGATGCTTGGCCACCAGCAAGCATGGGCGTGGGGGTGGGGAGGATGGTGGGAGATTACACAATGCGGCTAGTGTCTTTGGCAAGTTCATGGACCTTGTAAGGCCTTTGCAAGGTCCCCGGACTTGCCTAAGATGCCTGGCTGCCATCAAACATGCGCACGGGTATGGGGATGCCAACAGGAGCTTACACAGTGCGGCTGGTCTCCTAGGACCTCCTAGGCACCTGCTGCACTGCGCAAACTACTGTCCATCTCTCCCTGCTCAGAAAAACAAGTCCGGAAAGATCCTTTGCTGGTGGGCAGGCGTCCTAAAACCTGCTCGCCAGCAAAGGACTTACCCGGACTTGCTTTTCTGAGCATGGAGAGACGAACGGTAGTTTGTGCCGCAATGGAAGAGTTCATTTCTGTGTCTCTTCTTTGTACAGACCATTCATTGGAGCAAGTATGATGTAGAAGACTGGCAAGGACAGTTATCCTTCCTCTGTAAGTAGTGTCTTTATTGTTTTGTGTGCTGGTTTCATCTTAATGCAGTGCATGCAATGGAAGAGTTCATTTCTGTGTCTCTTCTTTGTGCAGGCCATTCATTGGAGTCCGTGATACTGAAGACTGGCAAGGACAGTCACCTTCCTTCTGTAAATAACTTTTAGTGTTTTGTGTACTTATTTTAATCTTATTTAAATAGTAAGTGCACAAAATAATAAATTTCCTTTTTTTATATCTTCTTTTTATAGATCATCCATTGGGGCAAAGAATTCAGTGATATTGTCTTGGCCACTCCCACTCAGTCACATGACTGCCAAGCCACTTCTACTCGATTACATGGCCTGCAAGCCACTCCCACAAAGCAGGCCACACCTACAGAAGAGGTTCCAAATTTTTTTGAAACCTACTACTGAATTGTACAGTACAATTGTATTTTATTACACACATTTTAGATATAAGTATAAAAGACTTATTTATAGTTGCTTATAAATAGGTCTTTATAGGCAACTATAAATAGGTCTGTGCCTGTGCAGAGCATTTAAAAAAGTCAACCGGGGAACTGGTTCGGGAGTGTGGCAAATATGCCATTTCCACTACCACTTCAACTGAACTGGTGTGAACCGGTAGGAACCCACCTCTGCTGTGCTATGAAGGATATATATGTGATAGAAAGCAACTTGAATTGTATCGAGAAGGTCATCAATAGCCAGTTCTGTCATATGAGCATTTTGAGACATACTCAACACTGCCTCTTTTGCTGCATTCTAGAGCAGTTGTAGCATCTGAGTGATCTTCAAGGAAAACCTCATGTAGAGCATATTGCAATAATCCAATCATGGAATGACAACAGCATAAGTAATTGTATAACATATCTTACAGTCCAGGATTGGGTACAACTGGCATATCAGGTAAACCTGTGCAATGATCCTTTTCTTATTCTTTGACACCAACACAACCCTCTAATTATGTATCAAACTTGATATAGTATATGTGACTCCTCACTACTAAAGAAGGAGGCTATTGTTGGTATGCCTTCTTGGCATAGAAACAGAAAGCACTGTTTTTAAAGAGCAGTTTGTGGATTTATGTGAATAGAATGTCAGGGAGGTTCATGAAACTTCTAAAAGCTATCCTAGTACTTTAAATAAGCTTTACCTATGCCAATTCTATTACCTAGACTACTATTAAAAACTGTTTAGTGACAGAGTTTGCATTTCTTGCTGAACTGTAATGTTGTTTATACAAATTGAACCATTGTGATTTACTCAATAAAACATGACTTAATCACATATTATTATGTCACAGATAGGGAGGAACAGTAAGAGCAGAATTATGACTTGCTTCACCTTAAGCTGTGATGTAACTCTGTAATGTTCAGCTCTGGAGATGAGCTTTGAACACTACATGTGTAACACTTAAATAAACATATTTGGTTGTTGTTTTTATTAACAAAATATTTTAAATTTGGAATGAGCATCCACTACTCTAAAAATATTTGTAGCACCTTAATGACTAACAATTTTTACTCTCTCATTAACTTTTCTAGATTATAATCCAGTTTATAAAAAATATAAACTCCTGAAAAAGCTTATACATTCCCCCACCCCCCATGTATCTGATGAAGGAGCTTCTATTTCTCAAAGACTCAATCCTTTTAAGGTACCACAAGATTCTTTGCAGCAATGATCAAAGCTATTTTGTAGAATTTGCAACTCTGTCTAACCTTTTCAGTTATGAAGTATTTATGAAAATAGTAAGAATAAGAATACTGTGGTAAGCACCTTGCTAATGTCTGAATTCATATTAGGCCATGAACTGGCATAGTGAACCCAGCAATTACTTGCACAATTACTTAAGGTACACCTGAGTTGCCAGGCCATGGTCAATGTCTAGTCTTAGCTGTACTATTGAAGTCAGGAAAGTTGATATTTGCATAGTGGGATCCCAATGAATGAATATACAATAAATTGAATTCTGTTATTTCACTCATAACCTAGCTCATGGTTACCTGATTATATTACAGAATGTAGAAACTCACATTATCAAAAACATTTCTGGACAAGAAAGGCTTAGTACAAGTGACCAATCTCTATAAATTGCTTCCACAGTTTGGAAATGAATAAGATGCTACTGTGCAACTAATGAAACAAGTGATCTTTTCACAAGGAGTGTTTAGTTTCCATGAAAATAACTTTTTAAAAACAAAAATTTACTTTTAACAAGCTTCAGGTATAAGTTAAATATCTCCTGTATCTGAAAGCTCTGTAAAATAATTCAAGTGACAGAAAGGTTTTTAGTTTCAAAGGGAAATTTTTGTTCTACAATTTTCTACCCAACGATAAACTGATAATTTCCTCAGTTGCCCTGTTACTCTTTGAGAAAAATTTAAATTTGTAGTAATAATCTTGATGTGCATAATTTCTCTTCATAGCAAGACAATAGTAGTCCCTGAAATTAGAACAATATTAGAACAGCACTAAACATTACAGCTGCAGTGATAAAGCCTCCTTAGCCAACCCAAAAAAATTGTACATGTCAAATAGAATTCCCCAACTCTTCAGGACATTAACCCCTTCATGAAGTTTCAATAGTTCATTGTTCCTCAACTATTTATTATATAAAAAATAATAAATGCTATTTTAATTAACAGTACTATGAATAACAACAACCACAGAGACAACTAAGGCCACTCTCATTGGCGGTTAACTATCCAACCCCAGATAACATTATTTTATCCTTAAGATACCTTATCTTCAAGATTAGGGACTGGTAAGGAACTCTAAAGAAACCCAAAAGATTAACTGACCTCAATCAACCTTCCATCATTATCAATCACCTATTGAACCCCAGATATTTACTGACCCATTGATTTTTGCAAATTGATATTGGCTACTTTGAGAAACTCTGGTTTAGAGTCTGTTTGGTTTTCTTTAAATGTGCGCATAAAAAAAAGAGTTGTGACTTCACCAAAAGTGCTTTTTCAAAAGGCAACCGGACCTGTCTATAGACATCATCTATCTGCAGTCTACAACACAGTCCTTTCAACCGTTCCAAGAAGGCTCCACACCCATCTGTACAACTCAGGTGACCTGGACAACACTGATAAACCTCCAAGTGGCCTTAATAACTTGCTAAAAGAATGCAAATGCAAGAATGCAAGGAGTATAAATCCTTCCCTTCCCCCCATCCAGTCAGAGCTGAAGAAGCTTCTTGGATTAGAAGTGAAATGTCTTCAAAGAAAAACAAGGAAGTTCAGTTGCCTCTTGAAAAAGCACCTTTGGGGCAACTGGACTTGGTTTTTCCTTGAAAATGTTTCTCTTCTCATCCAAAAAGCTCCTTCAGCTTCTTCAGTTGCAGAGTCATTTTTGATCCTCTTTATAGATTCTTCTATATGAAAAAGTTTGCATTTTCTCTCATTTCCATCTCTTGCTCCAAAGGATGCTCTGGAACATGTTAGGAAGCAGTTAGGAATGGCAAATAACATCCCAATTAGATAGAGATGCTTTATATATACAGTGCAATCCCTTTTTACAGATATTTTGCTAACGTCAGCTTTTATTAGTTTATCAGAATATAAAACACAAAGGTAAATAAAAATAATATAAACTAAGGGAGGAGAAAGGGGGGAAAAAGAAAGTGTGGAGTAAAAAGGAGGAAGGGGGGAAATGTACTGAGAGTATTCTCTTTAACACAGTAGAAGATAATATTACAACCTCAACTTTTTACTTTTATATCATAATATATAATATCAATTTTTATAACAACAAACCTATCTGATCAATAAAACCAAAATCAATTTTTCATTTTTCCATCACATGCACAAAATCCAAAAGCGGTTTTTTTTTTTTACAGATCTTAAATAGAATAGAACATTCCCTTAAGAACCAATTGTACAATTTAGAAGTCCTTCTAGATAAGCACTGATATGCGGAGCACAATTTCAGGGGCAACAAAGAAGTCCTTTTCAGCAATTTAGCTATTTAAGCACCTTTGCTGGCTATTAGACAGAATTATTCTTCTATTCCTAACCTTGATTTCTGATACTCTTAGATTTACAAGCATTAAGAAATGGTCAGTAGTTCTATTAAATCCACTAGCGTTTATAAATATTTTATTTCCATCTGCAATTCCTCCTGCCATCCCCCCCCCCGCCAAAAGGAGTTCAGATGAGGCAGTTAAAGTTACATTAATTTTTCAGATAAAGACATCATTACACAAATAATACAACATTAAAAACTGCTGTCCTGGGACTAACAGACATTCCTCCTCCAAACTAGTACATTAAATCAAGTTTTCATCCTACATCCTAATTTTACTGCCAATAATAATGCATTAAATCCTCAATGGGACACTCTAGTAAAAAAGTGTCATAATACATAGGAACAGAGGAAAACAAAAAAAAATCTACAAAAAAGGCCTGTTCAAATGTGGATTTTTACTGAATGTAAAAGTTTTTTATCATATTGTGGGTTTATACAGGCATGTCCCATATGTTTTGCATAACTAGCTCCTCTGATTTCAGAAGATTGAACAAAAATAAAGATACCATTTCCCCGAAGAACTGACATACCCCATTTAGAAAGATCATGGTGTTAACTATTTCTCATTTTAGCACCCATTTGTCATAGAGTTTATAATCAATCTAGGAAATTAATCAATATACAATGCGATGATAACATTATTAATTTTTATAGTTTTAAAAACAGATTGGATAAATTAATGAAAGATAAATCTCTTGAAGAGTCAGTGTTATCAACCAATACTAATTGTGGGACAGAGATAAATCTCAATTTCTTAGAAATCAGATTCATTCTTCATATTTAGAAATTGAACAGCCTAACCAAGCAATACATTAACTGCACTGTAGTAAGTAGGAGGGGGAATGCATCAGTGGAAGAGAAATTTGAGAAGACACAGGTGCAGGCTGATTCAGCACCTGAGGTCGGCAAAGGCTTGGGAGCGAAAATGCATCACAAATTATGCAAATTAAAATAACCAAAGTTATATACTTGAAAGAAGCATGATTCAGCCAATTGTAATAAGGACAAAAAAAGGGAACAAATGTATTTCTGGCTTTTTGTGATAAATAATGTTCTGCTTCCCCTCTTGAAGCTCTGCCTGATGCGCCTTTGGATTACCAGAATGAACTGTGGATTGGAAGCAGACAACTCTTTGATATTCCCTGAACTTGTGATTTGTATCTCTGAATATTGAATGCTCACTTTATGCATATGCTTTTCTGTACACCTAAAGCAAAAGTTTAATTTGTAGTTTGCTTTTGTGTTAATTTTCATTGAGCATTTAATACAGCTTCCAGGACTCAGAATATACAGCAGAAATATTTCTGTGTACAATTGCCAGAATACATCCCACAGGAATAAGGTTGACTTCTGAACCAAAATGGGTCTTAAGCTGAATGTTTTTATGCATGTATAGGCGATCCCAAATCTTAATATAGCATGTCATATATACATACTTTATATACCTTTTATATAAAAGCCAGCATAACAAACTAAGTATATGCATCACACCAGCCCTTAAATTATTTTGCTTGGTTTTGAGTTGATTTGGGTGAATTCAACTTGTTATAACCTATTCAACAAAAATGTTTAGTTCAATCTGCAGTCAAGGCACTATGTCCTTATCAATATTAATTTCAGATATTTAGTTGTAATCATGGCCTAGTGCTATTCCAAAATTGTAGGCCAACACATCAAGAAGGAAGTTTTAAGGTTAAATGAGAATATTGGTCATGTGTCATAAAGCAGATTACAAAATTAGTCAAGTTGTACACCTTCCTTTAAATGAAAAGACAGTATGCAATTGGTTTTCAACTGAATTGCTACTGTATATTTACTGTCCATAGCCTACTATCCTTGAAGACATCTTGGCTATTTCAGCTCTTCCAAAGTGTCACCTGTTACCTTTATTAAATAATCTCAATACGGCCATATTGCATGGTTGCTGCAGGAAATGCATTGGCTACCGTTTTTTTTCTAAGTGCAATTCACTCATTCATTTATATTTCATATTTCTAAACTTCCCATTTCCCTCAAAAAGGAACTCTGTAGAGTATATGCTAATTGTTACTTATAAAACCATAATGGCTTGAAGCCTGGCTATTTAAGAATGACACTTTTCCCAGACAAATTCTGCTATGCAATATGGGCAATAAAAATGACTGCCTAAAGTTCCTTCTTATCCCCAAACATGATAGGAAGAAGTTTAGCAGCAGTCACTGTTGGGAGGGGCTCCCTTTCCAGCCTAAACACCCCCCCCAAAAAAAAACCTGATGGTAGCAAGAGTGGGATACTCAGTGACCCCACAGAGGGTTACATTCTTACTACCTTCTAAAAACTTAGATTTGCAGAAGGCTTTAGGAGTTGATTATATATGTATATGATCAGCCCCAGAATCGTTGAATTTACTATACTGTATGCATTATTATATATCACATTTTTTTTCCATTTTGAACACATACCCGAATTCACTTAGGTTAAAGCAATAAAGAAACAAAAATAAATGACCAAACACAAATTAAATCTTTTTAAATTCAGTTAAGTCTTCTTAATTTAATCTAGACCTGCTCCAAGGTCCAGATTTTTGTCATAGCGTGATTTGCACTTTTTTTTCTTGCACTGATTCCAGCTTCTCTCTACGACATTGAAGTATGTGTTGCCCTTGGTATTATTACAGAGATGCATGCATCTATTCTATATGTTTCCAATTAAAAAATTATGCTGACTTAAATCATTTATGCAAGTGCATGTAAGGCAATGGTAATGTATTTGATAAAGTGAACTTGAGTCCAATAAAGCCATTTCCACAATATGAATCCATGACTTTAAGAGGCCATGTTCCTTTATTGTTACTTCAGTTGGTGCTTAGTGTGGCAATGATCTGAAAAGAAAACACATCTGGTCATACTAGTTGTATAATAACTGTGTTCATGATTTCAAAACAGCCTAGAGGAGTTTTTCAAAATGCATTGGCTTTTGTCCTTCACAATCTTAACTTCTTGAAACGTTCTCTGTTATGCAGCTATTAAATAAGGCCTCAAAGTCAAAACAGAAGGAAAGGTAAACTAGCTAATGCTATCTTGTGAATTTTAGACCCAGGATGGAAGTAGCTGTATCAGCTTATCTCGTCTGATCCAGTTTGCATTAAATAAATAAGTAAGTAAGTAAGTAAGTAAGTAAATAATAGTAGATAACATTTCAAAAATTACATCTTGTCCTTAGACATGCCATTCTAAATTGGTATAGCATATTTTTTACAGCTGTTGTACAGCATTCAGTTGAAAGCATTTAGATAACAGTACAGCAAAAAGATCAGCAGCTGAAACCAGAAGGTGTTTTTATTAGGGATAATGTCTGCTAAATAAAAAAAAGAAATCCAGTATTTAATACTACATATAATTATGGCGGCAAGGATTGCCTTTGCCCAGAAATGGAAAAACAAATTAATTCCCAGCGAAGATGAAATAATAAGAAAGTTTATGGATTGTGCTGAAATGGACAAACTAACTAAAGAAATCCAGGGAAAAGAAGAATCAGAATTCTACCAGATATGGGATAAAGGTGGATGTAGGAAAGAAACAAGAATCAATGAAAGAATATAACAATACTCAAAAATAATAGTTATGAGTAAAATAAGATCGTTAAGAATGGTGAAATCCAAATCAAATACATAGAAAGGGAAATAAAATAAGGTGAGTGGTATCGATTGATAATTGCTGTTAGAAAGAACAGGAAGCTCCTGTTCGTATTGTATTGTGTAAATGTGGTGTACGCCTAGGTTTTGTGTGCGTGTATTTTACAAGTTTGTTAATAAAAAATAAAAAAAATATTTTAAAAAAAGATCAGCAACTCTAGCAGGAAGATGTTATTGCAGAAAGATTGGGAGATGAAAGGATTAATTTGAAACAGTTGCTCCAGGAATGGGTTCCTGTACCGGTTGGTACTGGTTCACTTTGTGCGCAATTCGCACAGGTGCATGCCACACTTTGCTCGCACATGCAGTTGACTGTAAATTGTTTTCTGTTGTGCAGAAACATGCTGGCAACAGCAGAAGACAATGGGGAACCAGTTCAGGGGTGTAGCTAGCCTTGGTAGCTGCCGGTTGGTTCTGTGATCCTGGCCACATCACCACTACCGGTTCGTCCGAAGGGGTCGAACTAAGAGCAACACACCTCTGAGTTTGATTAGTTTATTAACACTTGTGGAAGAATCTGAATATTTTTGCAATTGCTACACTTATTTATCCAGATAGGCAAGTACTGCACTCTAATTCTCATATCCTAAAATACTGTCCAAGATAGTTTCAAAAACCTTTGGATAACTTTCAAGATTCATGGCCTAATACTTTTTATTTAAAAAGTAAATTTTGAATTGTATACATTACAGCAAAAAAAAAGTTTTTTAGTTTATGTACATCTTAGTAGTGATGTCAAATTAAATCATCATATTTTGACAGAATTCCAAAAATAAGATGCTTGAAGCCAGGCATCAGATAAATAATTTTATTGCTTTTAAAGCTATTCTGAGCCAAAAGAGAAAATATAATGACAATCATAGGGTCAGCCAAATCCCATAGCACTGGCTCCATTTAAAGCTTCTTTGTGAATCTTGAATTGCAGCTATTTAAATAACAAGAAAACAAATAAAATCTGTATGATTCCTTTGCAGGAATAGCAGTGTATTATGGAAGAGAGTGACTGATTTTTTTTTAGTAATAGATTTTGTTTTAAGCAAGTTAATGAATGTTAGTACTTAAAAAGTCAGTGCACAAAATTCAGCATCCCTGTCTTAAACATGGAACACATACCTTTTCCATCTTTGCCCCAAAGACTTGCTGAAGAGCATTGAGAACAAGTCTCATCCATCCATCAAGTTTTGCTTGCCACAATTCCAGTTACATGGGGAATAAAGGGTTTCTGTAGATTCCCTTCCCTATTTTGTCTATCAGAAGCGGACTGCATAAATATGGACAGCCATTACATGGCTCCAGAGAAACAAAAACTCTTGGTAGCCATTTAGTGATAGATTTTTGCAGACTAGTCTGATAAATGTATTACCTATAATGGTGCCCATTAAATATGTTAAATTGTCCATCACCTTAGTCAGTGTGAGTTACGGTAGTGTGAGCCGAGGTGGCGCAGTGGTTAAATGCAGCACTGCAGGCTACTGCTAGATCAGCAGTTCAGCGGTTCAAATCTCACCGGCTCAGGGTTGACTCAGCCTTCCATCCTTCCGAGGTGGGTAAAATGAGGACCCAGATTGTTGGGGGCAATATGCTGACTCTCTGTAAACCGCTTAGAGAGGGCTGAAAGCCCTATGAAGCGGTATATAAGTCTACTGCTATTGCTATAGTTCACTTGTGCGCGTGCTGCGCACGCGCTTCATGCATGTTTTGCATGCATGTGCAGTGTAATAAAAATTATTCCGCACATGCGCAGAATTGAACAAGATGGCAGCACCTACAGCGCTGCCCGGAGAACCAGTTCAGGGGCGTGGCAGGCCGCCAAATCACTACCGGTTCATCTGAACCATTCTGAACCGGTAGGAACCCCCACTGACCTTAGTAAAAGAAAAGATGGCACATTGAGCAATCTAAACTGGTAACACATATGTCTAGTAGGCTGCTTTCAAGCTCAATAAAATGCAACTCATAGCTAAAAAGTCAAATGAAACCTTCAATTTATTTCACATTGTGCTTGATCCATATCAAATAATGAAAGTTAGAGGAAAAGACCATCACTTGCTTTGTTTAAGATTAATTGAAAATGTATATTTGAAGTCATAGAAGTTAAATGTCTTGTCCTGCATTCATATACTAAAAAAGTAATTCCTTTATAGGCAAGAATGATTAACACAAATTATAGGTTGAAGGTATCAATTACAAGTCTCCAATATTTCATATAGTTTAGCCCCTTGGTTGAGGTTACATAGTATAGAGCACACTATGCTAAGTGATAATAGCACAGAATAATGATCTACATGCTTGATAGTATGTAGTCAAAAGCGAACCCACTTTTAACAGAATTTTCAATATAGTGAGAAAGAAGCAGAATGAAAGCAAAAGGTTAGGCTTGCCAACTTTTTGTTGCTTGTATTCCAAGACGTTTAGGAACAGCTCAGTCCACAATAAAAACTAATATTTTCCCCTTTGTTTTATTGTACTATATGAAGAGAAGCCACATCCCACTTTTACACCTACTTATCAAATGTTGCTTAGTCAGATACTTCTTTCCATTCTAAAAGCACTTCAGAACTGAGCAAGTCATGAAGGCTGTTGCCACTGATAAAAGCATGGAGAGGTATTAGATAAAAAAAATTCAGGGCCCATCCTTTTTAAAGGAGGGTGGAATGGGATGGGGTGGCCTATCATGTTAATACACATTTTTCAGAATGTTACGTTTCCTGCCTTTGCAGGAATGAATTATTAATGAACAAGATACTGTACTACTACATTATAGAAAAGTAGTAAGTTGGGGATGTGACTCAAATTAATAAACAATGAAGTAACAGTACTTGTTGATACATTCATCTAAAGCCTATTCAATTTTCAAAAGCAAGGCCAACTTGCATTTCCAAGATAATAGAGATATATTACTTTTATAGGTAACTTGGGCAATGACCCCTACTCTAAAATGGGAACACAAAAACTCTATAGTACAAGTGTTTTCTGATTTCTATCCCCTGATCCTGTTTACACATACCCCAGAGTGAACACAGCCTTGCTATATTCTGCAGTGAGAAAAAAAGTCCTGAAGCTGGCCAGCAGAGCTTTGAGAACTGGATAACAATGCTCATCTGATCTCAGCAACAGTGGGGTATATTTAGAAATCCTTATATCTAAAATGCCTTTTCACAGCCTCTCAAATAACCTGCCATGCAGGATTTTTCTTGACAGTCCTGAATAGGGAAACACAATCCTGCAAAAAAAAAAAAAAAAATCCCCTTTGTAAACTGGTGAAATAATTTCAGCCAATGTTTACTCATTTAGATTCTGCATGTGTATAATTGCTACTTTCTAATAATGGTTTATAACAGTTTTAAAGAAAAATGTTTTTGTTTGAAGTATTTATATGCTGCCAAGCATAGCCAGCCTTTGGTATGGGTCTTCGGATCATTGCTTCTAAAGGATCAGCAGCTTGTTGTGCAAGTCTCAAAAAAATCTTCCAGCAGTTTCTTTCTTCCAAAAATGAAAACTTCAACATTCCTAAGGTTGAACAAAACTTAGCATGGATATAAAGAATTGTCCCACATTTAAGAGAAGGTATTCAATTTCTCCCCATTTTTATACATTATTCAAACTATGGCATTTATTTGCAAAATCTGCAAGTATGTGCACCACTTTTCAAAAGAAAAATAGTAATAAATAGTAGCTAATCACTCTCTTCCATCAACACTTGTGTAGATTATATGTCTGGCTGAACTCCTTGGCACTACTTTATCAGATTAGAATGAGAAAATATCATTGTTTAAATGCTTAATGGCCTAGAACTAATCGTCACTGTCACCCCCACCCCCACCCTGCCACAATTTGTAAAACATTACCAGCACAAAACATAGCTAGAATCTGTGATGTAATTTTGTATTTTATTTCCTAGTTAAAATAGGAAACAGGTGATTTTTAATTCACTCAACTCTAGAATATTTAAAATAGCTACAGATGTATAAAAACAGAATTTTATAAAATGCTGTAAATGATATGCTGATCTTTTAAGAAACACAATTTGACTTCCAAAACTGTAGCTTAGGTAGACCCATTAAATATATCCAACTTATTCAAATAATATCTACCCTGTGCAACGATTCATATTGATCAAGAGTCTTAGAATATTTGTAAGGAAGTATTTTTTCTACAACTTTCCACAGATTTTGCTTTGTCTCAATACCTAGTAAAAGCCCAACATTCATCTAAAGAGTATATTTTGTTCTTTAGAGATACATATCTCATCAACAAGAGTGAACAAGGTTTATTCAATACTAGGGGTTGTGGTAGAATAAAAAAGAATGAAAAATGCCAAACCCACCTCTTTCCTTGGGGATAGGAAACAAACCTTTTTTTCCCTTTTATTTTATATGGCTGAGGGAAAGAAAACTGCAAAATAACCTCCCCTAAAATTCCAATCTGTAGTTTTAGGTGGGCATACTTTTACCAAGCTTCAAAAACAGCACAAATCTGGCTCTATCTTGATCAGTTCCATTGACAATTCAGGCTGTAAACAGCAAAAATGTTATTGCTTTAACAAGTTACCAACCTTTGTATCTCAATTTTTGCAGCACAGAAAGTACTAGGACTTTTAAAGGCTTTTATGACATAAATATAGGAGTTTAATTAATGGATGCTCTCAGAACAGAATGACTGTTCATAAACATAATACTTCCAGGTATTACCAGAAATACATTGTCAAGTTGTGTGCATGGGTCATTTTTAGAGACACAAGAACTAGCCCCTTACATTTTGTATTCAATTGAAAGAGTGACCAGACTTCAAGGGAAGAAATGAAAAACATTTGTATACTAAGATAAGATTACAGAGAAATGTGCCACACCTTTGGAACAGCTAAATTATTCTACAACTTAGTGAGAATATTTATTGTGTACTAAAACTTGTCAGACACTAGAATCACAAAACGGAGACAGCAAATTGTATCAACAATTATATTTGTTATAGACAAAACACAATGCAAATTGCCATTAAAATTCTAATGATACCAGTGATTTTTAAAACATTGTCACATTTTACAAATGTCACATGAATAGAATTCAGTTTCATGCAGTCTTAATAAAAAGCAAAATCAACACAATAAAACGCGTTCAACTTCTGTTTCAATGAATTACTTGGAATTGAATTTATTGAGGTTTAAGAAGTGATCTACATTTCTATAAATATAGACATTAAGTGACTTTTAATGTCACTAGTGCAGATACATATAACCACCATACAAAAGCTCCATTAGAAGCTACTTCAATTCTTTCGAAAAGGATCAGGATTTCTTTTCTTTAAAAAAAAAAAAGCTTACACTTTCAGTATTAGAAAACACTAAAGTGCATTTTTGGTTACCTTCTAACCAGTTTCTGGCTATAAAATTTGATTTTGCAGAAGTTTTTATTTCTTAACAGTCAGAACAATAGTTAACCCTCCCTATATCTGATCAATAAAATTATACTTTGTTGGTTGTGCTGAAGGAAGGACAAATCTATGTTCAAGTTCATTTAGTATTGGAATTATAATTTCTCACAGCACCAGTAGAGTAATACAGGCTTCACTTTAGCCCTTTGACCTGTTACCCATACCAACTGATTTTTTTGGAAAAAAAATTGTACCAATAAGAAATGTTTCAATATTACATGCCAAACACTGTTTGCATGACTGTAAACAAGAAAAGCTTAAAGCATAATTAGAGCAGACGTATCATCTTTAAACTCTTGTTTTCCACAGTGTCAAAGTTTTCAAGTGTATAAAGATTCAGTACATTCCTAGTACTACAAAAAAATTTTTTTTACAAAAACCTGGCAGTACATTTCAACAATATTGGGCACAAAGTATATGTAGCTTTGCTGATGTTAGTTTGACTTATACTGAACCACGATCAAATTTTATTGCCATCAATTTAATCTAAAGGTAATATTGCACTATAAGAATCCTGAAACTCCTTATGGTAATTTGTCTGTTTGGATTTTTTGTTTAAAACATGTCTTCTTGGAACAAATAAGTATGGTCCAAATCTGATTAGCACTGCTTTAAAGATGTACAGCTATTTCTAAATAACTCCTACACACCAAGACATGCTATATTATCAGGAAACTCATCCATATTCTTACATAGTCCATATTGTTTTCTCTACCAAGCTACAAATAATATGACTACCACAATAGTGGTAGTTTAAATCATTTGCTTTCCAAATAGTATTTTAAGAGAAATCAGTTAAAAGCATATCCCATTCAACCAATCTTTCACATTCACAGCCTCTTAAATACTGGTTGTCTAGATCTAGACGTGTTAATAGATATTGTTTTAAAGCTGTATATTCATCTAAACACCCTACTGACACAAGCAGTAAGTGAAAAACTAATGCCTTGAATGCAATTTTCTTGCAAAGGCACTCTCAGACATGACTATACCATCAAGCAAACCACTCTTCATTGTTTTATTTGGTTATTTAGATATCCAGATTACATTTACCCACCCATCAGTTTCCTGAACTCTTTGTACTATGTAACAAGAGAGCTATTTTTTTAAAGTAGTAGTGCCCAAATACATATAGAGAAATGATAAAATCATCTGCCCGCAAAACTTCCCACCAGGCTGCATATTTAATCAATCTGTACAAGATCCAAATGAGCAAGTCTGGTGCTGCTGACTTTTTTTTTTGTCAAATACCAAGAAGGAATTCACCCCTACAGTCACAGCAGCTCATCTTTTCTTCTTCTGTTGCCTCAGCATTTTCCTTCGTTTAATTATCATGTCATGCAGTTTCTCCAGTCCTTCTTTAAGACCATCTCCTATTATAGCACAAGTGGGCTGCAGATGCCAGGGAGTGGAAGAGGTCAGCTCGCTGGTTGCCAACATCTTTTCTACCTCCGAAAGCGACAGTGAATGTCTCAAGTCCTGCTTGTTGGCCACAATGAGCACAGGCACTCCCTGGTTCTCGGAAATCCGTGTGATTTTGTGAAGTTCCGTTTTTGCTTCTTCCATTCTTTCCACATCCACGGAATCCACCACGAAAATGATGCCGTCCGTGCAGCGGGTGTAGGACTTCCAAAGCGGCCGCAGCTTCTCCTGGCCTCCGACGTCCCAGAAGTGAAAAGTGACGGTCTTGTGGTTTCCCAGCGTCACCTTGATTTTCTCCGTATTGAAACCTTTAGTGGGCACAGTGTTGACGAATTCGTTGAACTGCAATCGATAGAGAACGGTGGTCTTGCCGGCACAGTCCAGACCCAAGATCACGATGTGAAAGCACTGGAAGGAAGGAAGGCTCGACAGGATCGGCGTCTGCTCCGACAACCCATTCCCCATTGCAGGGGAGGGGCCCGCGGCGAGCAGAGGGCACCAGTCGCCCACTGCTGTCGCCGCCGCAAGGCTTTTTCGCCTGTCCCAGGCTCCCAGTGACGATCCTGCTTCCCTGGCAAGCAGGCGAACGCAGGGGGTCAGACCAGACAACGACTGCAGGGCAGAAAAAGCAAGCTACGAAAGCAGAAAATCCCGATCCGCTGCTCAGCGAAAAGTCTCGCCGCCTCTTCCCCGGAGGCTCCGAGAAGGCACCTTCCAACGCTGCAGCAAAACCCGCCTGTGCTTCTGGTCGGGCCGCGCCTCCTTACCGTTTCACCCAACCCCTCATGCTTCCCACCCCCCTCGTTTAGCTCCACTCGCCATTGGATCAAGGCGGCCTTGCCGAGGAAGCAATTGGGCAGCAAAGTAGGAAAACCACTCTGCAGGCTCTGCTCTCCCCTTTCAGTTACTGGCTCCAACAGCCGCCCATCAACCCGATTGCCCAATCTGTTTGAACCTCATTGGTGAAGCTGAAGCGCGTGAAGGCAGGAGGAAGTTGCAACGTTACCTCGCCGGAGCTGGCCTGTTCTCTACCCCCGCCTTCTCCCGCCGCTTTTTCCTTCATTCATAGCTGTTGAGAACGGAATGTGCTGCAGTGCCTGTCCCTCTTACGCTTTCAACAGAAAGGGAGTTGCCTCCCGTCCTGTTTTCGAGAGGAAGGGAAAGATCGCTGAAACTAAAACTGCCTCTTCGGTCTGGCTTCAGATTCCGTCCTCCTTTTCTTGCAGGAAATACACTGCCAGGGCTAAAGAACAACTGTGTCTCTTGGGCGATTTGACATGGCTACTCCTGCCACCATTGACGTTGATTTCTGGGAGCCTTGCTCGTAATCCTCTTTTTCTTCCTAAACGCGGAAAGGGGGGGGGGAGTGGGTATCTTCAAGGTTCATGAGGTGAAATAATGGCCAGAGGTGCTCCGCCCAACCAGCTTTTCACACATTTTACAAACCCAGCTGCGTTAGGCGCAATAACTGAAGAGTTCATCTGTTGGCCTCCCCGTGCACTCGTTTCCTAGCAACCGTTTTCAAATAATGCTGTCAAGTAACCGGCAAAGAGCCGAAGCAAACGCTTTAGAACTATTAGACTTCCCTCTCCCCCACCCCCTCCGGCTTCTGGCATGTCTTTCCCGAATAGCCCCGCCGCCGCCTCCTCGGAGTTCTCCCCGCTACGCATCGCCTTCCTCAGCGCTTCTCGGCCAGGTCACGTGAATGGCAGACCGGGCGCCTTGGGCATTGGTCAATACATTCTTCTGTATTGATCGTATTGAGCCATCCACGCAGCCTTGGTTACCTGATGATTTTCCGGAAATGTTATTTTTTTCCTGTTCCTAAAAGAAACTCGCCGTAACAAAAAAGCAAACCTACACGATGAAGAGTTTTTCCCTTTTCCCTAGCCATGAAAACCTATGCCCCCTTAATTCCTATGTAAATAAATGTACAGGGGGTTCTAATTAGAAAATTGGTAATGTTAATTTAGAATTCCACTCATGTATTCATGTTGATAAACTGCATACCCACAAGAAGTTTATAAGCCAGAGATTCTTCTCTCTGCTACTTAATTATAATTAACTTTGATAGCCATTCCAATCTTATTCCAGTGTTGTTCCAGGTATTAGTACTAAGGTAAAGGTTCCCCTGGAACATAAGTGTTAGTCTTTCCCGCCTCTAGGGGGCAGTGTTCATCTCCATTTCAAAGCCGAAGAGCTAGGACTGTCCAAAATGTCTCCATGGTCATGGCAAGCCATAGGCACACAGAACACTGCTACCTTCCCACTAAAGGTGGTTTCTATATTTCCAGTTGTATTTTTACATGCTTTCGAACTGCTACGTTGACAGAAGCTGGGACAAGTAACGGGAGCTCACTAGGGATTTGAACCACCAACCTGTTGACCTTTCTGATCAATAAGCTCAAAATCCCTTATTAGTACTATAGCCTGGCTTTATTCCTCAAGTCCAGGTTGTCAAATCAAAAGATTTAAATTTAACATTTAATTTTGTATGATATGTATTCATAATGTAGATGCTGTTATATCTGCTGTTCCTCACAGTAAGCTCTCTGCCTCAGCACTTGTAATATGGAACTATAAATCAAAGCTAATCCAGGTTATGTAGTGTGGAATCTCAAATCTTGACTACTTACACCCTGGGTCTAGTTTATAAAATCACAAGATCTCTCAAACCAGTCCTGAGTAATTGCTAAAAACTAGGCTATTGATTGTGACATGAAAGCAACATATTTTAACAAAATAGGGTATGGAATGAAATCACAAGTATTTATCTAAGGCATTGTGTGTGGTGGGAATAAAAGTTTTGCAAAATAGATTGGTATAGTATTTGCAAAGCTCATAAATCTGCCTGAACTAATCTTTTTCAAGATAAGTCGATGTTAGGTTATATTGTTGAAAGAAATGTCCTTCTGGGTTCAGCTCCAAGTGGGGGAAAAGACACTGGAGATATGGAAGCTGCTTGGAAAGATGGTTTATTGTTGGACAGGGCCACATGACCTGAGCCCTGAACAGAAAAGATGATCACATGCTTCAATGTTGGTGAAGAAGAGAAGGGCGGAAGGAGGGGCTTGCTAGGCTTTTTATACCCTGTTTAGTCCCACCTCTCTGTTTCCTATTCCTGTGCAAGAAATGTATTCTGATTGGTTGTCAGACTCCTGTGGGGCCATGCAGGGGCTACTTTCTAGGCTGTGTTTTGAATCCAGATATGGATGAGCTCTCAGATGCCATGTGCTCAGCTGAGTAAATTTCCAACATTATCATGCCTTTGCTCCCATCACCCCTGAGGCTGCAGTGGAGAAGTCTTTATTATGTAAAGTGGACTAGCCTGGCCTTCTCGATGGCCTATTGACAAAGTGGGGATGGGCAGGAAGCTACAGGCAACTATTCTGTCTTTTAAAACATGTTTCTTTTCATATCCCGATAAATATTCTGCCTTTTCAATATTTCCTAAGACATTTCATTTTTCTGGAAGAGGGCTGGATGATAACTTCCCACAATATAAAATAATCTGTACCTGAATTAAACCAGAATTAAACCATTTTTAGTCACAAATCTCTGCTTGCTAAACTGGTTTTTGCTATATGAGTTTTTTGGGGAATGAAAATATTTAGGTTATGAAATAGATATGTTTCTGAGTAAGAGTAAGTTTTTATTTATTAGCTTCTAACTTAAACCGATATTTGTCATGAAACTTATTATGTCTGTGTGACATAAATCAGCTTTTGTGGAACAGAATCATAAGCATTTGAAAGTTTTCACAGCTTTCATGTATAAAGTCAAAATAGTCTTATTAGCTACACTAAGGTTGTGTGTGGTATTAAATCAGTCTTTCCAGGCTTGACTAATATTTTTGGCATGAAATTGTATTTGGTTTAAATGATTGTAGTATAAAATCACATATTTCTCCAAGCTAAACTAAATTTCTAAAAGTATTAAACCAAATAACCCCATCATTTATCCATTTTTAAATGATTTTTCTATTTGGAAAAAAGCATCCTTAAATTCAAATCTTGGACCATGCAATTGCAGTACCTTTGTATATTATTTCTGATGCTTCCTTTTTTTCATATAACGTAGCAATTAGGGCAGTATGTATTTTTTTTAAAGAATCGGACTGGCAATCTAGACATTCTGGAATATTTTTCCTCATGGATAGAATTCCAAATCTTACGATACTTGGAACACTGTATGATCCTCCAGTGATTTATATGATTAGAAATAACTGGGACCTGAAGGATTATATCTAAGAGTTCTGAAGGAGCTGGTAGATGTTATCTCAGAATCATTTTACCATAGCTTTTAAAAAATCCTGGAGCACCAGAGAATTACCAGAGGATTGAAAAAGAGCTGATGTGGTTCCCATCTTTTAAAAAAAGGGGTGGGGGTGGGGGACAGACCCAGGAAACTACAGACCAATGAGCCTAACATCAATTCTTGAGAATAAACTGGAAAAAAATAATCAAAAAACAGATCTGTGAAGTTCTATAAACAAATAAAGCTATAACTAGTAGCAGGTTTGTTAAAAAGAGATTACACCAAATCAATCTTATTTCATTCTTTGACAGAGTGACTAAATTAGTAGATAGTTAAATGCTGTAGACACAGTATACTTAGATTTCAGCAAGGCATTTGACAAAATAGACAACAACCTACTTCTTGGTAAACTAGAAAAATGGGTAGACAGCATCACCACCAGTTGGATTTGTAACTGGCTGACAAATGGTACTCAACGAGTAGACTTTAATGGTACTACATTTACATGGAGTGAAGTAAGCAGTGGAGTACTACAAGGTTCTGTCTTAGGCCCAGTATGCTCTTCAATATCTTCATAAATGACTTAGATGAGGGAATAGAAGGGGAACTCATCAAATTTGCAGATGACACTAAGCTGGCAAGAATAGGCAACACCGCAGATGACAAGTTCAGTATCCAAAAAGATATTGAACAATATGCCCTATCCAACAACATGAAATTTAATTTGGATAAATGCAAGGTTTTACGCCTAGGCAGAAAAAAACAAGGGAATAAGTATAGATTAGGCAAAACTTGGCACAAAAACAGTAACTGTGAGAAAGACCTTGAAGTCCTAGTGGATAATCATTTATGGTTTATGGTTTATTAAACTTGTATGCCGCCCTATTCCCCAGGGGGACTAAGGGCGGCTAACAAACTTATAGGGGAGGGGGTAATACAAAAAACAAACAAGACAAAACAATTACAAAAAACAGATTAAAACTCCTGAACAGCCACAACAATTCGAGTGGGGCTGGGAACTCATCAGCCCCAGGCCTGCTGGAACAGCCAGGTCTTAAAAGCTTTGCGGAAAGCCTGAAGGTGGTGAGGGTCCGAATCTCCACGGGAAGATTGTTCCAGAGGGCCAGAGCAGCCACAGAGAAGGCCCTCCCCCAGGGGGTCGACAGTCAACACTGGCTAGCTTATGGAATCCGGAGGAGGCCTAATCTGTGGGATCTAATTGGTCGCAGGGAGGTAATTGGCAGGACGCGGTCTCTCAAGTACCCAGGTCCAATACCATGTAGGGCTTTAAAAGTAACAACTAGCACTTTGAAACGTATCCGGAGTCTAATAGGCAGCCAGTGCAGCTCGCAGAGGATAGGTGTAACGTGGGTGTACCGAGGTGCACCCACAATCGCTCGCGCGGCCGCATTCTGGACAAGCTGAAGTCTCCGAATGCTCTTCAAGGGCTGCCCCATGTAGAGCACATTACAATAGTCCAGTCTTGAGGTCACAAGGGCGTGAGTGACTGTTCTGAGTGCCTCCTGGTTCAGGTAGGGATGCAATTGGTGCACCAGGCGGACCTGGGCAAATGTCCCCCTGGTCACAGCTGACAAATGGTGTTCTAAGGTCAGCTGTGGGTCCAGGAGGACTCCCAAATTGCGAACCCTGTCTGATGGGCGTATAATTTCACCCCCCAGCCTGAGAGATGGAATACAAGGCCAATTATTGGGAGGGAAAAACACAAGCCACTCGGTCTTGTCGGGATTGAGTGCAAGCTTGTTCACACCCATCCAGATCCTAACAGCCTCCAGGCACTGACACATCACGTCAACCGCTCCACTGAGTTGGCACGGGGCGGACAGATACAGCTGTGTATCGTCCGCATACTGGTGATATTTTATCCCGTGCCATCGAATGATCTCACCCAGCGGCTTCATGTAGATGTTAAACAGGAGGGGGGACAGGACCGAATCCTGCGGCACCCCATACTTGAGGGGCCTAGGGGTCGACCTCTGCCCTCCAACCAACACCGACTGCAACTTGTCCGAGAGGACACCACCGTAGAAGGATACCATGGTTGATGGTATCGAAGGCCGCTGAGAGATCAAGGAGCACTAGGACGGAGGCATGACCCCCGTTCCTGGCTCTCCACAGATCATCGATCAGTGCGACCAAAGCAGTTTCCATGCTCTAGCCAGGCTTGAATCCCGACTGAAAGGAGTCTAGATAATCGGTTTCATCCAAGGACCGGAGGTGAGAGGCCACCACTTTCTCAACAACTTTTCCACAAAGGGGAGGTTGGAGACTGGACGGTAGTTACTTAGAATGGCCGGATCCAAAGACAGCTTCTTCAGGAGGGGTCTCACCACTGCCACCTTTAGGAGGGGTGGGAAGGACCCCTTCCAAAGAGAGGTGGTAACTATCATCTGGATCCAGCACCGTGTCACCTCCCTGCTGCTCGCGACCAGCAAGGAGGGACACGGGTCCAGTACACAAGTGGAGGTACTCACTGCTCCCATGGCCTTGTCCACTTCCTCAGGTGTGACAAATTGAAAATCAATCCATAAATTCCTCTCAAGACCCTCCCCCGGTACCTCGGCTGGCTCTGAGCAATTTGAGTCCAGGTCTGTCCGAAGCCGAGCAACTTTATCTGCGAGAAATTGGACAAATTCCTCAGCTCTACCTTGTAGAGGGTTACCCGCATCCCTCCCTTTCAAGACGGCTGGGCGGGACTCAGTGGACGCAATCAGAGCGGCAAAATATGAGGTCCAAATTGCCAGGAGATAGGCTCTGATGCAGGCTTTCAACAGTGCTCGGTCTGACTCGGACTTACTGGACCTCCAGTGGCACTCTAGACGTCTCTTTTGGCGTTTCATCTCCCGGAGTTCCTCAGTGAACCAAGGAGCCCTCCTGGATCCACTGCCTCGGAGAGGCCGTAAAGGCGCAATCCGATTTAGGGCCTCCGCCGCCGCTGAGTTCCAAGCCGCGACCAAGGCCTCCACCGGACTGTGGACGAGAGTATCAGGTATAACACCAAGCGCCGTCTGAAAGCCCGGAGGGTCCATAAGGCGCCTGGGGTGGAACCACCTAAACATGAACCAAGAGTTTGTGACAGCAACTAAAAAAGCTAATACAATCCTTGGTCGTACAGACCAAACAGAGGCATAGAATCAAAATCACATGAAGCATTAGTACTGCTTTATAAATCCTTAATAAGATTTTATCTAGAGTACTGCATCCAGTTTTAATCATCACATTACAAAAATGTCAAGACTTTGGAAAAAGTGCAAAGAGCAGCAATAAAAAATGATTAAGGGCCTGGAGACAAAAGCACATGAAGAACTGTTACAATAATTGGTTATGGCCAGTCTAAGGAAAGGTGGACTAGGGGTGACATGATAGCAGTATTCCATGATTTGAGGAGCTACCGCAAAGAAGAGAACAACTTATTTTCCGAAGCACCAAAAGGACCAATACAAGAAACTATGGATGGAAACTAATCAAGGAGAGAAGCAATTAACAGTGCGGACAATTAACCAGTGGAACAACTTGCCTTCAGAAGATGTAGGTACTTCATCACTGGATGTTTTTAAGTGGAGACTGGACAGCCACATACCTAAAATGGTATAGGGTTTCCTGCTTAAGCCAGGGGTTGGACTAGAATACCTCCAAGGTCTTTGTTTAGTTCGTTTAGTGACTGTTCAAATTTACAACAGTTGAAAAAAGTGACATGACCTTTTTTCACAATTATTTTTCCAGACTCCCATGATGATGTGATCAAGCTTCAGGCACTTGGCAACTGGTTCTTATTTATGACTGTTACTGTATCCCAAGGTCATCTGACCCCTTTCTGTGACCTCCTGGAAAGTAAAGTCAATGGAGAAGCCAGATTCACTTAACAACTGGGTTACTAACTTATCAACTGCAGTGATTCACTTAATAACTGAGGCAAGAATGGTTGTAAAACGGGGCAAAATTCATTTAACAAATATTGCACTTAACAGTCACTTAAATCATATATATATGATTTTTACAACCCCTGGTAAGCCCCAATTATGGGAGGAAGCTAACTGCTTCCATCATCTGTCAATCGGCTCGTCACAAGAATCCATCACGACAGAAACCCAATATTTTTACTGTTGCCTTTGTCACCCTGGCTTCGCTGATAACGGATAAGAGCCTGTGGCCTAAAGGCTAAGAAGTCTGCCTAGTATGTAGTATAGCCCAGGTTCAAATCCCAGTAAGGGTATGGCTAGCTGATGAGAGCTAAATAGCTTGAAATAGATTTATTTATCAGCACAAATAAACACACACACACACACACACACACACACACACACACACACAAATTCTTTAAAAGATGATCAAGATAATAAACAACTTGAATATGTAAGTAAATCAAACATAATTATATAAAAGGAAGACAACAGTTTAACAATAGTTTTGATTAAGAGGCTTTATTAATTTGAAGTATAAAATTCATATTTAAAATAATCTCATGTTTAATTTATCATAAGCTTCTCATCAATAAGAAACTGAACAATTCTCACTTTTTATAACATTTATTCATCTTGATCCTTCGTGTTCTCATCAAACGTAATACTATAGTTGGTCATGTCAAGAAAGAGAGAATTATAGGTCAAAGCAGGCTTCCATAATGTTTTCTTAATCAGAAACTGAACATATAGTAAATAGATCTAGACATACCAATCCAATTAATAATGCATAATAGTTTTGTTTCTCGTAAGTACTATAAGTTCTGGAATGTAAATCAGAACATATTAAACTGGAAACAAAAAAATTAATACTATTATTGAGATATATTCTTATAATCAGTAAATACAGGATTACCAGATCAGTGCTGCAAAAATCTCAATAAACAATAGTAACTAATGAGTTTTTCTGTATTTCTTTCCTGCCATCTAATGGTCATCACATTGTAATTTTGTAGTTTTGTATGAAAGATCATAACAGAACCATGATAGATCAAAAAGTTTTTCTAAAATGTTCAGATGTCAATGAAATATAAATAACATTGTTGTTGGCAACTCTTTATTCTGAACAACAGTATATAGATTTCTTCCTACAGAGCTTTATAAGATGCAAAAGTTAGAGGAATATTTAAATAACTTGGAATATAAACACCAACTATTTTCACTTCCTTTCTTAAGCATTGACAGACAAGCTCACGTATTGCATAGTTGCCTCTTTCAATAACTGGGAGTTTCCTTGGGCTGTACAATTCTCTGGGTCTTTAAATGTCAGGTTTCAAGAGTTAAGTTGTGATTACTGTACATGTCTTAGCATAAAAATAGATGAAAAATAGAGGTTTTATGATTGAAGTATAAGCAAAACTAAAATGATGCACCAACATAATGAGTCAGAAGAAAAGTTTGGACAACCAGACCAATCTTTCTTAAATACTTAATTAGAAAGCTACACATTACTGAGCTAGTAATCAATCACACTGTGGTTAATAATAGACGAGCACATAATAAGCCAAGCTAAAGGCAGAAAAGAAGGCTAAACTATGGAAATTCTATAATGTCTTTTCAGAGTGGAGTTCTGGTGTTCAGTCAGTGAAATTGACAATGATAGCCCTAAATGTTGCCCAGAGATTTTGGATTTCTTTCTTTCTGAACAATGTATTTATGAAAGGACATTTTCTAATTATGCTGGGAGCACATATTTATGCTTATAGAATGTGACATGTGTTTTATTCCCTAAATATACACCAAAAATTAAGGCATGGATCTCAATAATAGTTGTTTTTAATCTCTTTTGCAATCAAAACTATTGGAGAATGTTCAGCTATGATATGTTTTCCATGGTTCAGTGCTCTGCAGCTATTAGTTCTTCCATTTGTTGTAATCCCAACCCAAAAACCAGCCTGTGAATGTTGGAGGTTCAAATCCTTGTTTTACAATAACAACTGGAGTCCCTTTATCTCTTCCAGAAGGATCAGTCTCAATGTAGTTTTTGGCTGAAATACATGAAATATATGGGAAATAATATGACAATATATCACTGCAAAATAGTGTTCTATTTTTAGCTAATTTCCAAATCGCTTTATTTAATTTCTACATGATTCTTCCGCTTAAGAGAATCCTAGAGCCCAAGTGGAGTATGGGAAATCTGGTATAGAGCTATTCTAATAAAATCATTCATGTTTAAAAATAAGATTTTTTTTAAAAAAAGTTCATTAGATAAATAATCAGCAACATTAAAACAGAATGCTGAAGGAGTAATTGTTTTCCTTTACACATAAATCTTGAATTGTTTACAATAAATAGGACATTCTGAGGATTAGCCAAACATCTGAAAAGAGAGTCCCATAACTAGATACCATCATTGAGATGGTCCTGCAAACAGAGACAAACATACCAGAAGAACCACAAAGAGCAACTCCCAGCTGATCTTAGAGCACAAGCTGGGTGGTATTAAATGAAATGATTTTTAATATATCTAAACCAAACTGCTGTTATTAGGTATCTTATGTTTTAAGAAAATTATCTATGATAAGCTGGTCCTTTTTATAATTTAAAAATTATCCAATTTTATGAATGTTAAATCACTGAAAGTTCTGACACAATAGTTTAAATTTTAACTTTAATTTTATATTTTCTATGCAAATAACACAATTTTAGTAATGTATTTTAATACTGAATAGAATGATGTGTAATTTAAAGAAGTGATGTGTGTGTGTGTATGTATATGTATGTATGTATATGTGTGTGTGTATATATATATATATGTATATGTATATGTATACGTATATGTATGCACATACGTACGTACGCATTGATATATGACTCACTGAAATAAATTGGGTTCACACTTCATATTGAATGATGATGGATGGATTCATATATGATACTGAGGCACAAACCATGAATTTAAAATTACAGTACTTTGATTTTATTTGCACAATACATTAAACCAAAACTAAGCAAAGTGCACAATACAATCTACTCTTTCTCCTATATTGCATTAACCACTCTTAACAAAGAATAGGGTGTCCATGACTGGGTTGATGATAAGTTACTGTACCACCAAGGTGCTGCAGTGGCTGCAACAATTATTCATTCAACACCACTGTAACTTCAGTCACTGAATGAATAATTGTTAAATGAGAACTACATCTATGGTTAAGTGAAAACTACCTCTATTGTGTACCAGCATGTTCTATAAACATAGTTTAAAGGTCTCAATAGTTAAAAGAAATAGATTCGAACAAATGTCAAGATACTCAGAGCAACAGCCAAAGAAAAAACTTAAAATAATTCATTATAACTACAAAATGTAAGATGCTTTGCTACCATATTTTTGTAGTACATATTAGATAGGCATTTTAAAAAATAGAAATATGGATTTGCAAAATGGTCTAAATTTATCTAATGAACAACTGAAAGAAATATGTAAAAGAAGTGTGATAAAGGATGATTCTGGCTGTACAAACAATTAACCGATGATATAAAGAGAACTTGCAGTTAAAAGCCACCACACTTCAATGGTTTTAAAACACAAGCAACCCATCCTTACCTAAACTTTATCTTTCAATACCTGTTTTCTTATTATTGAAAAGCGGTTTCTATTAAACCTGTGCCGACCATACATTTTGAAGGCATCATCATCTCAGTATAGAATCAGTCTCTTGCAGAAGAAACCGGATTAACTGTGGGTTTTCAGGCTTGTATACAGATGCATATCAACACTGTGTTTAAAACACTGCAACCATTTGCAAAATACCCAGGATATCATATTTGGAATGCAAAACCTGAGCAACCTTTAGATGGCAGCAAGCAGGTAGAAAAAGTTATAGTGCTTTGCTACCATATTTTTGTAGTACATGTTAGATAGGCATTTAAAAAAATAGAAATATGGATTTGCAAAATGGTCTAAATTTATCTAATGAACAACTGAAAAAAAATATAAAAGAAGTGTGATAAAGGATGATTCTGGCTGTACAAACAAATGTGCACCTGCTATTGTCACAAAAAATAATTGGTTTATCTTACTCATCATAACATACTGTCCTCTAGGAATAAGGGATGTACTTGAAAAATGATGTCTTAATGAAAACTTTTCTCCTATTTAATACTCTTCTGAATTATTTGCTTTAAATTGTTACGTTGATAGAGAAGTATAGATGCATATCTGAAGGGAAACACTGAATTAAAATATGAGCATACTGCAAATCAATCAACTATTTAGTTTCTTTTCTTACCAGATTTAACTGATTCAGCACGTTCGGTTTCGTTAGCATCGTTGCCAATCCAGACAAATACCTTGGAATAATAAGGGAGGGAAAACCCATATATCAGATTTTGAACTTTAGTTTGGGAATCATTCTACAGATGAAGTTAGGAAATTTGTGTCCAGTTTAAACCATTATTTTTTCTCATTTACTAAAACACTACAGGTTGCACTTAACTTACTACCAATTGGGACTGGAATTGCCATTGCTAAGTGAGACTGTCTTCAACTGAGTCATGACTGACTTTACATAATCATTAAGTGACTCATCATAGTTGCTAAGTAAATCACAGTCATTAAACAAATTTGATTTTCCCATTTACTTTGCTCATCAGAAGCCCATATAAAGTTTTCAAACGATCACGTGACTCTGGGATGTGGCAACCATCATAAATATTTGCCAGTTGTAAAGCATCCAATTTTTGATCATGTGCCCATGGGGAAACTGATGGTTATAAGTGTGACAGCCAGTTATGTCATTTTTTTCAATGATGACATAATTTTGAATGTTCGCTAAATAAGTAATTATAAGTTAAGGATTACTATACCAGCAAATGCATTTCCATGTTTTATTTTAGTACCAAATTGTACATGTATCTTCTTGCATGAAGCATTGTCTGAGTGTTTATTTTACTATGCAAACATATTCTTCCTCCTTACATTTGAAAACCAGGTATTGTTTCATAGCTCATAGTATAGACATATTCATTCAAGTCTTTCACTTTCCAGGCAATACTCCTCCATTCTAAAAGAGTTCCCTAATTTACTTGATTAATACCCTACCATTTAATAGGATTCTACTGGATAGCTTCCAAAAAGTTAAAAATTATAATAAAACATGAGCATACAAACCTACAATACATAAAGCCATAATAAAACAATTAATATTAAAACAAATTAATATTAAAACACTGAAGATTAAATTCTTGCATAACTCATTTAAAGATGCCAGCCAGCATCTTAAATAAGGATTAGCCATTGACTAAACATAATGGAATTTGTAATATCAAAAAAAATCCCCTCTCCCCAATTTTATTTTAGTATGCAAGTTTGTTTGTTTTTAAAAATCTTCCATCTTGCATTTTTTCCTCAATCTCATTGTCCATTGACATTTACATATACATATATACATACATACATACATACATACATACATACATACATACATACATACATACATACATGGGAAGCAGTATACTCCCTCCCATATTTGGGCATACCAGGTGCTTTGACATAACACTTACCATATTTTTGGGAGTATAAGATGCACCAAGATTTTGAAGAGACAATTTTTTTTAAAAAAGTTTTTGTATTCAGAAAACCTCCCAAAAACGGCCCGTTTCCACCATCAAAAAGACATGAATAGTCTTTAGGGGGCTTGCAGAGTGCTCCTGCGGATGCCCCCCAAATGAGCAAAATGGCCATTTTTTTTTTTTTTGCAAAAACTGGCCCATTTTTCATAAAAGAAAATTGCATGCACAGCCTTTAGGAGGCTTATAGAGTACTCCTGGGGGCTGGGAGGGCAAATTTGAGGAAAAAACCAGCACGTTGTTCACATTTCTGCCTTCCCCAGCCTCCAGGAACTCTCTGAAAGCCTTCTACAGGCTCTGCACGGCCATTTTGCAAATGCTGTATTCAGTGTATCAGATGCACCCAGATTTTCAGCCTCTCTTTTGAGGGGAAAGGTGCGTTTTATACTCTGAAAAATATGGTAATCATTTCCTTGGCTCAGCTGATAAGGGAAGAGAGCCTGTGGCTTAGAGGTTAATATATCTGCCTAATATGTAAAAACAGCCCAGGTTCGAATCCCAGTAAGGGTATGGCTAGCTGATGAGAGCTAAATAGCTTGATTATATCTTAATCTCATTTATTTAAATAATTCACTTTTAAGTAGTTGTGGTTAGGAATGAGCTTAGACTCAAATGGGTATAGGCATGTGAATATTACTTTTCACTCTTTTTTAAAAAAAAAAAACACTGTCATCTAAGTACACAAAATAAGCATTGTAAAAATTGTTTCTAACCTTACCCGTTTTCTCTCCTCCTTTTCTATTTGCTGGATACAGAATTCAAAATTTAATTGCCTATCTTTATTTTAAATGACACATATCTTTGTATCATGTACATATTGTACACTTAGCTCTATACTGTAGCTTCTGTCATACAGAAATCCTCTAGTAAAATAAATTATTTTACCTGATCCCAAGTATCTAACAACATGACATCATCCTCAGCCAAATCTTCCTGAGTGAATTCTCCAGGAACTTCTTCAATCTTTAGGAAATAATATTTTACTGAATCATACATTTCTCTTATTAAAAACACCCATGATAAACTAAAAGATCTCCTTATTAATTAGATAAGTTAACATCACAATCATATATTTTAAGATTGGCAGATTTATAACCAGGAGAAAAAAGGGAAAAGTAGATAAGACTGCAAAAGCTGAAAAAAATAGCAACTATAAGAAGGCGGTCGTAACCAAATGACATTAGCAATTCAGGTCAAGTAAGGGAAGAAAGTTGTCAAAAGCTAAGTATAATACTAAACAAACAATAGTTCATTTACCCTGCATGAAGATAGGAGCTTATAGTGAGTTAAAAGCAGTACACCAAAATGGCTTAGACAACAAGATTTCCATAGAAATCTTAGCCAATACACCAGCATATATAATTTCAGATGCATATGTGAAGAAACCCAACAATATGGCACACCTTTTCTTGGGCAGTCTAAACAGAGGACAATACATTGAACAAAAATATTCCACTGGTATTATAATTACAGGCTACAATGAACATGTTTACTGCAGAACTACCTTCATAAAAGATCTTAATACAGAATAAATAGCAATAAATCTAAAACATTAATTGGGCACCAGTTTACCATACTTTAAAAAAGATTAATTAGCAAATGTTCATGACAAAAACTTTTAATACAGAACAGTATGTTTTTGTAAATGAGAGCAGATGTGTGTGGGAATTTGTGTTGTACCTGTTACTTGACTCATGATTATAGTATTCTCATTTGATTAGCTGCAATATAAACCTACCAAATGCAGAAACTGCTAAGATGTCCTCTTGCCCCATTTATATCATTAAGAGAATATGCTCACTAAATGTTTCAAATCTTATCATCCTACTTTAAACAAAGTTCAAAATTAGTGATTTCAAGAGTGTAGAACTGAAATGTAGGCTTGAAATTTCATTAGAAAATCAGAAATATTAACCCTTTATTTTGATAAATTGTGTATGTACAGTAATGCTATGTAAAGGGTAAACATGTTTTTACTTGTTTAAAATTTTGTTCTGATCATCCTGGCCAAAGGAAAGTATTCTACACTTTAAAATCATCTGCACTTAGCTCGTTAAATTACTTTTCTTTATTTTTATTTTTCTAGATCAGATGACAGAATTCTTAAAGAATGCAATTGTTTTACTATATTTCTAAAGTTCAGTTTTATATAACTCATATTTAGCATGTTGCATACTAAATTCTGAAAGTTTTGAAGCCGTATTACTTTGACCACATTTAAATCAATGAACCATATAGTAGCATAGTGAATGAAGTTTAAACGTCAACAAGAAGAAAACAATTGAAAATTAATGTATAGTGTCCCAATATTACTCCATCAATCTCAAAGCGGCAACATCGGTGGGAAAGGGATCAAAATAGGCAAAATGACAATACAGCATTGCGAATGAAATCCTGGTTTTTTGAACATGTATGCAACACTGATGTACATAGAAAAGGAACAAGGTTGTTTCCACCATCATTCTGTCTGAGGTACCCTCCTCCCTTCCTCAAGTGCCTGATGCTGTTATGACTAAAGTGACCAGATTTGAAAATTGGTAAAGCGGGACACCATTGATGGGGGGGGTAGAGAAATTGAAGGGCTGCCCAACACGTACCCAGCATGCCCAGGTTCTTATTCTTGCCTGGCCTCATCACCCTCTGGCCGCCCAAAGCCTTCCAGCCTGAGCACTAGCCTCGCCGCCTGATGGAGGCTGCCCTGCTGCTGGTGCTGCTGCGCCTCTGCTCCACCGCTGAAGATGCCATCGCCGCAGTGCAGCCAGTGGTGGGCAGAAAGGCTTCGGGCAGATCCTGGGTGGCAATGCCACTGCCATCCCCTCGCCGGCTCTTCCCGCCCGGACGCCCACTGCCCAAAGCCTTCCAGCCCGCCCGGGGCGAGTTGGCTGCGATGCGGGGGTGGCAATGGCATCTTCGTGGCAGAGCAGAGGCGCAGCAGCACCAACAGCAGGGCAGCCTCCATTGGGCAGAGAGGCAAGCTGCATACACGAGGCTGCTCGGCCAGCCCACCTCGCGACTCCTGTTAGTGCTTGGCAGCACTCCCGCTGTGCAGCCTCCAGCCCCATAGGCCACCCTCCCAGCGCACAGCCACTATCATCCTGCAATTCCTTGGCTGTGGCAGTGGCAGCGGCAGCTGCGAGACCTCCTCCTCCTCAGCCACTGCCATCTTGGCTCCCCCTCCCTCCGAGCCCCCTCCCTCCAGCTTCCCTCAGGCCCCGCCCTGCTCTTCCCTCATCCTCGCACAGCGGGTCCTGGCAGCACTGCCGATGCCCTTTCATCCACTCACCCATGAAAATTGTGACTTTTTTAAAACGTCGCGGGATGCAGGACAAATTGTGAAAAATTATGACTGTCCTGCCAAAAGCGGGATGTCTGGTCACCTTAGTTATGACAAGACCTAATATCTGAATCTTTATAAAATATTCCTTTATATTTTATGCTCCTGCAAAAAAAAAATATTTACTTAAAACATATTCAAATAATAGTATTATGCCCAAGAAATAAACAATCATACTAAATTGAAAAAAAAAAACCTGTCTTAAACTTACTATAAACCTGCCAGTTTTATTAGAACAACCATATAGACGAGGCGGATGGTCTTCTGATTCAGATTGCAAATGGGGTGATGATTGGTATTGTTTTTTTCCACCAAGCGCAGTCCAAAATTCCTCTAAAAAGTAACCACACAAAAATTACCATGCAAACATTAAAGACTCACTTCCTGATTACCATGTCATGCCGAGATTTATTTTATTTTATTTTTGCACACTCACGGGGTTCATGACCTTCTTCAATTCTTGAAGTTTGACATTTTAGGATACCAGCTATATACTTAGCACCTTTTTCTTCTTCTTTGCTTGCTCCTTTACCAATCCAGATATACCCAGACTTAGTTGGCAGTTTCAAAACAAAAACATCATTGGAATTTAATGAAATTGCATCAACATCAACCTGAGATAAAGAAAAGACAGATTCATTTTTTTTCTGTTTGCCCCCATTTCTGAACTTTATATTGTAAGCAAAATTTATTTTTTAAGCATCATATGCTTGAGCTAAGGAAGTAAGTCATTGAAATCAAATATTATGTAATTGAGACACAAATTGTAATTTATAATCTTAAGAATAACTAGAAGTTTCCATTACAAACACATAAACACACATGCGCATATTCAGTACACAGGCACTCAAAATAATCATAAAAATAGGAACAGAAAATATATAATAACAAGCAAATCAGAAGTGCAGCCAGTATTTCATATACTTTAAATATATCAATATTCTAGTGAAGGAATCTTTTTTGGCGTGTGGGAGAGAAGATGGGATTTAATTTGTACTTAATCAGACTTGTTCTTAGTTTATTGGATTGCAATTTGGAGACAAGTTGGTTTATGGTATTGTAGCTCTTAAGCAAAGAATTATATTTTCTCAGTTATACATTTACCTCAATTGTTTTATTCAGTTTCTTATTTTGATTATCTGAGGTTTATTTTGCTCCAGTTTTGTACCCATTTGCAATTTTTAATGGATGGATTAGTCTATGGATTTTTAAAAACCTTTTTCCCCAAAAAAGAAATTTTATTTCTTTTGCAGAATTATCTTTTCTAATACAATTTTATGCATTATTTCTATTGGCTGAAATATCCCAAAATATATATGGAAATTTGCTCATTGAATGCAAATTAGCTTAAGCTGCAAACTGGCTAGATTTCATTAGAATAATTTATAACAGGAGAAGCATAAATACAAAAAGCATAATGTTCAAGTCTGAGATAGATCTGTAAGAAAATTATTGGACTAACTAGCTTTTATAACTAATTATATTTAGTTATAACGAGAACAAAATTCTGAATGGGACTTTGTTACCTCTACAATCCGGGTGATGGATCCAAAGTTTCTGCGAATTTGGAACAAGCGTGTTGCAGCAGGGGGCATTTGGCCTGTAGCCTTGGAGGTCCCATCCTTATAAATAATGAGTGGCTTATCTTTGAACAAACTCAACAAGTGTGGAGGTTCCTTGCCTTGGCTCACTCTAATCTGCAAAGTATTTTAATATAAAATACAGGATATTTTACAAGTCTTATATGAGAAAGTCTACTGCCCAGTTCTAGCCTCAACAATAGAACTCCATTGTATCTTGGCAGGAATCGTTTATTGAATAATGTAAGCTTTAAAACAAGATATAAAAATGTAAGCTTTATAATAAGATTATAACAAGCATGCAGTACTATAACTTTAAAGCATATAACTTTAAGTCTGTTCTCTCTCACACCATAGCAACAGTATGACATGCTTGCAGCAATTTAAAAATTCCCTTAAGTAAAATGGAGTGAGTGTATCTCTGTGTGATTCAGGAAGATTTCCATGTAAATTCAGAAGAAAACAGGGGTGTTTACCACACATAGGAAAACCCTATATCTATTTCAAGGAACCTCTTTAACACCTCCTCAACACTGTCTGTTCTTCAAACATTCCAAAAATAATCTAAATTACATTGTGCTAAATTGCTTTGCCAAAAACCTGAGGCATATTTTGGACCATTAGCAATATATATGAAGAGCAATGTACATTTTCAATCCATATTATTAAAAATGTAGAAAACAGATGTGGCTAAAAAATTAGCACAATAACAAAGAACTTTGGAAAACTGATTTCTAGGTTTTACTAAAAATATTTTTCCTGAAACTATCTTTATCTAGCAGGAGCATTTAATAAAGAATTCTTTCCAACTCTATTACTCTGAACTGTTAATACTTTCTATGGTCATATATATCAATCCCATCAAGCCAAAAGAAAGTCCAGAATAGTTAGGATCTCCTGTCAGGGGCAGGGGGCTGGACGAGACTTCTAAGGTCCCCTCCAACCCAATTATTTCATATTCTATTCTATTCTATTCTATTCTATTCTATTCTTATCTATCTATCTATTCTTAAAAATATTTGCACTATTCTTCCCCCCCCCCTTCAGAACTGTTTTTATGCCCAAAAAATGAATACTCTAGTATCTAGAATAGATAAACAAAAAGGCAAGAAGCAGTCTTTCTCAATTACAGGACTCTGTTCCTGGATGGATGTTTTCCAAAATATTACTCCTCTTTCAGGCCATTTGTTTACAGTATTTTTATATATTTGTTTGAATTCTTTAAAGTAACTTGATTGGGTTATAGTGCAGTTTCAAAAGGACAATGTGAAGTTGTCTAATTGTACCTTAAAGTGAATCAGTTGTGAGTGGAAGAAAAGAATGATAGGTAGAGACAACAGGAGAAAAATCTGCATTACAGGTTAGGGAAGGAGTGATTCTTTGTAGACACCATATTTTTATAGGCACTGAAGACTATCAAAGCTTCCCTCAACAATCCACATTGGGTGCCAGTTTCCTGTAAGTGTTGCAAACTTTCAAGCAACATAGCCCCTTGGCCATACACAATAAGTATTATGGATTACTAGGAACTTGATAAATATATTAATTCCTGGTTTCTCACCAGTATTCCAAAAGTAAGAGTTGTTCAAGTGGATGGCATATCTCCTCAAAGAGCTTGCCCTGAACTTGGTGGTAGGAGAGGACTTGACGGAATTGAAAAGTGAGCACATATGAGGTAGAATGTTTCCCTACTTGCTACAAATGGCATTTCATCTTGCATAGTAATCTTAGTCTCTATCAATCTTTTGAACACAGTCTTGAGATTTGAGATTTCTACAATTTTATTCACACTTCTAGTGTGAAGTTTGCTTCTATTTTGTTGGTCCTTATATGGTTTAGAATTACTATAGACTCATCCTCCCAACTTGCATTTTGCAAGACAAAAACATTCTTATCCATCATAGTTTTGGTCCAAACTGACTGTAGACACATTTATAATTACTTGATAATTATAATTATTAATATTGTGTTTTTCTGGTTTTTAATTGTTATTATCTGGCCTTATTTTAACTGGTTACATTGTTGTACGTAATCCAGAGTCTGACCATGGAGACACTTAATAAATAGTGAGGAGGGTAGCCATGATCTTATGGACATTCCTAGAAAAAGAGCATAATACTATTTAGAATTTAACATTTGGAGAGCTTTATATTTGTTGTAAAAATAGGCAGCAGTGCCATCTGGTGGCGGATAACCTAACTGCAGTCTAGATTATCTAGTAAGGATTTTGAAAAATCTGTTTCTTTTCAAAATCTAATTAGAACATAAAATATAGCACTGGAGGTCTTCTAGTCCAATCCGCTGCTTGAGCCAGAGACTCTGTACCATTTCAGACAAGTGTCTGTCCAGTCAATTCTTAAAACCCTTCAGAAATGGGGCATCAACAACTTCCACTGGTTAATTGTTCTCACTATTACGAAATTTTTCTTTGGTTCTATGTTGCTTCTTTCCTTGATTAGTTTCTATCCATTGCTTTTTGTCTTGCCTTCTGGTGCTTTGGAAAATAGATTGACTCGCTCATCTTTCTGGTGGGTCCTCAAATATTGGAATACTGCTATTATGTCTCCCCTAGTTCTTCTTTTCACTAGACCAGATATGCCCAATTCCTACAAATGTTCTTATAAGTTTTAGCCTCCAGACCCATAATTATATCTGTAAGTGTAACAAAAAGTAAGGAGATGTTTTTGTTCTCTGTAAAGAACAAGCAGCATTAAAAATAGCTAAAAATATCCATAAAGACCAAAAATGAATTAATGTTCTTACTAAAACTGAGAAAAAAAATATGAATATATTTGGTATGCAATTTAAAAGTGGTTTAAATTACATACCAAACACTGTTGCTTTATTTGTTATTTCTCTCATGTTTCCTCAAGTTTGCACCATCAAGATTTTTATATTTCTCAATAGAGTTCTAACCTGGACAGCGTGTCCATCAAGTGCTCGATCAAGTTGGACAGTTAAGAATGCTGAATGAGTAAGCTCATCTTGAGTTGCATGAGCTCCTTGCCTGTGGATGGAAGAAGTACAATTAAATCTCATTTTAAATCAATCTCCCCAAGATTACACAAAGCATAACTTTTTTTTTGAGTCAAGAAGCATAAAATAGTGAGGTTAGAACACATTTGGGGAAAAAATGAAACCACAGAAATACAAAACATATATGTAATCTTATTCCAAAAGCTACTTAAAATGATCAACAATTTAGAAGATTAGGATTAAGGCAGACACTAATACGTTTAAAGTAACAAGGAATTCTGTTCTATAGTAATAGAAGGGACACAAAGGAATCCTACGTTTGTCATAAAATGGGCATTAGTTTCTTACCTGGTATGCCCCTTCTCTGGGCAGGTGGAGACAGCAGCTATGCATGGGTTAACTCTGTCAGTATCCAATAGTACTGAGTCTACCAAACATGATGTCATAGCCTCTGAGGTGTGTCCTCCCACTTTTTAGACTCAGTCGATTTTGGACTGGCTGTGCTAACTGCTCTCTCTTCCAGACTTTTTAGAACTCATTGCATTACAAATGTATTATACTTCAGAGTTTGAGTGATACAGGACCAAAAGTCAAAGGACTGAGGTTATATATCTTTTATCTAAAACAAAGTTGGTTTTTATGGTAAATGGAGCTATTTTGGTAGTAAAACTAAAGAATTTTCTCTCACTCTGGTTTTCAGCTGCTTGCCTTTCTTGCATAAACCAAGCTGGAATTTAAGCCAATTTAAGAAATACCTTTTCAAATTCAACCTTTTCTTCCACTTTGGCCACAGTGATAGCCAGATCTTTTATCTAGGCCATGAGTAATACAGCCACAATTGTTACATTTCCTGGTTCTTTTCCACTTTCACCCATATAAGAAAAGCAAAGGTCAATTCCTTTCCCTTTTGTGAGCATGGTGGGGTAAAAACAGTTTTGCATTATTCCTCTCAAAGAATAGAAACTGGAGTGAACTCTTGTCAATTTACCTCAGTTAAAACAAAAGCAAAGGAATAGACAGCAGTCCCCCAAAACAAAAGGTCAATCTTTCCTGGTAGGCAAGTGTGGGGGAACCTCTACCTTTACCTTACCTAGTCCAATACAAAATGGCTGCCTAAAACAAAAGTAGAGACTGGGTAGTGCGTCATATCAATCAATCAGAATGAAGATATTTATTTTAAAATATGGAATAAGGTGTCAGGAACCACTTTTGAGGCAGCTCAGAAAACTCAGGTGAAAGTCCCTTTCTGAACAAGCTGAGAACTGGCAGAGGGTGATGCCATCCATTCTAGCTACCCCAAAATAATAGGTCCATCCTTGTCCTAAGACAAGCTGAAGCACAGAACTATGCTTAGTATGAGTCTCTATGCCTGAAGTTTCAGACAGACTATTCAAATCATATTAACACAATAATAGCACATTAACTAAACATACCATGTGTAGATAATCTTGCCCTTAGGGTAGGTGTACAATACGATGTAGCAGTCACCACCATAAAACTGCCCATAGCTACCAGGTTCTATAGGGATTCTGCCATTACTCTCAACTCGCCAAATCTAAGAAAAATAAGGTATGAAAGGCAAACTACTGTACATAGCTTTTGCAGATCCTCAAACAGAATTTTTGATACACTATCATTTCCAGACGGATAATCTGTCTGAAATCTTTTATAGCATAAATAAATCCTGGGGCATATTAAGGAATAAGTTTACTTTTTTTCCTATTTAGAAACATTCAAGACACACTTATAATTTAATATTAAGTGTCAAAATAATAACTTTTACTTAATTCAGATTTGATACCTCAGACATCTGTGACTTGGAGAAAAGGAAAACATTAGTATCCTGCAACCCTTAAATGGTCTTTTATTTGTGATTTAAACAGAGATCTCTTGTCTTTAGGAACACTATTGAAGAAATCATGCATGTTGTGTTTTGTTAAAAAATCACACAGTATAATAATTCTCATCTTCCTGTGCAATATAAATTAGAAGGGAAGAAATTATAACAGATTTTTTTAAAAAATCTGCAAGGGATTCTGCAACTGAGGAAACAAACAACGAAACTTCAAAGTTTTGTTTTAATCCACAGAATATAAGTACATCTCACTTCCCTTAATTAATTATAGATACAGGAAGCAATCATCACTGGGAATAATGCATGCAGGAATGAGGGGTGGGGGCGTTTTTTTGTCTCTTCCTTACTTGTAGTTCAAATAAAAATCACTCTCTCCCTGATATTTTTCCCTAAGGAGGGCGGGATTTCCCTTTAATACCAAGAAAGGCTTTTCTGAAGCCTGGGTAGGGATGCAGAAGTGAAAGAACAATCAATTACCCTTCCCCTGACCTGAGGACCAGATGTAAAGTTTGCTGCAGCTGTTAATAGTTAAAGTATTGTGCAAAGATATGTCCATGTATCTCGCAGTAAAGTTTTATATTTATGAGCCAAAATACCTCAATTACAAGTGCACTGTGATAATAAAAATATTACAAAAATACTATCATAAAGCAAAACAATTAAGTATCGGAAGTGGGCAGCAATATAAGGTCAATATGCATAAATACCTCCACTTTCCCAGAGCCATCATCTATCATGTTGTGCTGGGCTGCCATCTGGGGAGATTCATGTAACTTGCTAGCATCAAATTCAACTGATGCAATTTTTGCCACTCTCTCCATGACATGCACTTTTCCAAAGCCATTGCTTTGATCTTTGTCTTTCCAGTCTTTAAAGAACTGTTTGAAGATGGGTGTCTCACCTCCTTCTGGAAGAATCTGAATCTATATGTCAAATCACAGAAAATATATATAAATATATATATAATTGAAATACATATAATTACCAGTACTATTTTTCTCCTATATCAGTGATGGTTAACCCCTTTCGGCACCAAGTGCCGAAACTGGACCATGCGTGCCCTGGAGCACCAGTTCTTGGGAAAGAGCAGCTGGCTGGTGCACATATGCGCAGAATCCAGCTGCACTTCTGGGTTCCATTGCGCGCATGCGGCCCAGACATCTGGTCCTCACATGAAGCGCACCAGAGCCCAGAAGAGAGTGTGCCATAACCTGGAAGAGCAGCTGCCAACAGTGTGCATACCTACAGAAAAGGCTCTGCATGTCACCTCTGGCACACATGCCATAGGTTCACCATCACCATCCTATATTGTAGGAAAAATGTATCAAACAGTACTTGATCCAATCTCTAACTATGCCCCAGATCATAGTGAATATTTAAAGATTGGATCATATTCCATAATATTCTGGAATACAAACAAGACTGCATACTTATAATTATTACTTGTGAATTCATCTCACAAGCAATTCATTGATAGTGAAACCATAGTTTTTATGTAAATAGTATTTTGCAAGCTCAGTCATGCCTTTTTTTGGAAAATCAATCTGTATGATTTCACTAAATCCAATTTTATTTGTTTCATTCTTATCTCAGCATCTACTGTCTAAACTAGCATTTCCTATTTGGGCTTAATGGCGTTAATCCATAGGACCTGTTCCAGGGCAATACAAATATTTCTTCTTCTTTTTTTTTTTAATGTGCCATTCCTAATTCATTACCATGGTCTGGTAGTGTCTAATTTTCCATTAGTATTTTTCAATTGATAAAAAATGTCCATTAGTGCTTTAATTTTCAATTTTTCTAATCTCATTTTAATTGTTGCTTTTTAATAGTCATGTCTAAATACAATTTCTGCAAATAGTTCTTCTTTCTGAAACATTCCCCCTGTAATGGGGGAAATTTTCTACCCAGTCCATCAAAAAATGATCTTGCATGAAACCAGCCCCTGGTGCCAAAAAGGTTGGGGATCATTGTCTAAAACAATCATTAAATCATTTTTTCCTCTAAAGCTTGCATGCAATTTATCAATTTCAGGCAAACTTCATTTTTTGATATATTTTTTTACGACTTCTGAACCATTTTTCTCTTTAAACGTTTAGGCAATTTTCTCTAATCCATCTTCAGTAATGTCCTTTTGTTATTTTAAATAGGATGATCTCATAGTTCTGTCCCGAAAAGTAACATTAATTTGTTTTTAAATATTTATGGTTATGTTAACAATGTTTTACATTCATTTATATTTATTTTAATTTTGCTTAGGTTTACAAACACTAGTCCACTCTGATGGTACAGGTAGTCTTTGAGTTATGATTGTAATGGAACCTCCCCATTCCATTTATAACCCAAGGATTCATGGAAATGATATCTCGTATGTTGAAAGGGATCATTCCTTCCTTTTTCTCATGCATTTGCTAATCGAATTAGAGACTCGTTAAGTGCACATGAGGTATTTCAGGATACGTAAGGCCATGGGGGGCCTATAATGAAACATCTGCCTAAGACCACCCAAGGCCATCCCGACCCACTAAAATACCTCAAGGGCCCTACAATTGCTTCCCTCCAAACTGCCATGCCAGATCACTTACCTTGTGAAGATCTAGCAAGCAGTCTCCTCTCTAGCCTGTCAGATGTGTGTGCCCCTTTACAATTTGGTTCGGACCTCCGTAAGCCTCATCTGGCAGATTGCTGGCCAAAAGAGAGCTTCTGAGGGTTGACTCTTCCCCTCTGAAGAGCCTCCACGGACCTCCTCTAGCCTGTTGCAGGCCGAAATGGAGTTTCTGAGAGCTGGATCCACCCCTTGGAAGCTCCATTTTGGCCTGCAGTGGGTTAGGCAAGACCTCTGGAGGCCCAAACGGAGTGTTGGAGGGTCAGATTTACTCCTCAGAAGTTCCATTTCAGTCAGCAACATTCAGGACAAATGTTGTAGAGCCACTGCAGTTGTTCGTAAAGCTGAAAAACAGCCATGGTGCTACAACAGAGGTGGGTTTCTGCTGGTTTGGTCCAGATCATGTGAACTGGTAGTGGTAGAGGCAGAAGGCATCATTCACATGAAGAAACGAATAGTAAAGAAAATGTAAATCACCACTGTGCTGCAAGAGTCATAGTTTTGGGACTTGTTTGCAAACGCTAAGGAGCACTTATAGCATAACTTTGGACATTTGCTAAGGGAACGCTTGTAAGCTGAGAATTATCTGTACTTGGAATCAATATTCTTTTAGAATTTATTTTGATTGGCTCTAAATTTTAAATTTTGTTTGAATTGGCTTTTATGACCATTATATTACAGTATGGTTTTTTTTTTTCCTGATAAATAACATCGTCTCTGTTTTAGTTCTTCTTGATAATAAGCTGTAGTTTTGGTTCTGATAATGCCATGCTTTTTTAAGCCATTCATTCATTTTATTTTGGTTGCTGATGTGCAAAACAGATCTTTAAAAGCCAAAATCATCTTTCATTTACCAAAAACCACTGAAATTTTAGAATCAGTTTCCACTGTTTATTTTTTTGTTTTCATAGTTTTAGATGTTGCAAATTATTCAGATCTTCGTTTACATCTTTCAGTTTCAATTCTAAGAGAATTTTCCACAGGTTTTTTTAAATTGTTTTTATTCCTTGCTTTCACATCTCAATCTTTGATAACAATGCAAGCAGTACAATACATTAACTGATTTGTTTCACAAGTATTAATGCTGAAATGGTTTTCAGGTTAATGTTCTGAAATATCTCAAATAAGAGATATTTTTGTTTGCTCTTTGTTTGCTTTAAGAAGGTAGTCTCAGTCTTGCTATCAATTCTTACTAGTTTTAAACCACTTTTCCAGCCAATTCTTTTTGCCTTTCAGTTAATTTTGGTTGCTGGAGCCTGCAAATTGCTGCCTTTTCTTTCTTAAGTAGTTCATTTTCTTGCAAATCTTGAGTCTCTTTTTCTATTTCTTGGTGACAGACAGGAAAGCTTTATCATGCATTTGCAACTACTCAGATTTTTCCAAACCCTGTCCTCCCTCAGTCTATTGTTATTCTTTTCCAGGTAAGTGATCCTTACTTCTTTCTTTCTGCTTGAAATCTCTGTTGCATTTAAGTATATGGAATAATCAACATGAATGTTTATGCTCATGCAAAATAAATAGTAGGTGGATCTTTTTTGAGGTATTCATCTAGGTGCTGCTAACAAATGTTAATAATGCCTGCTTGACAAACTGCCTTTGTTTAGCAATGCCAGTATCATATTGTATGACTTTTCTATTTTATAAGACTTTGCTGCTTTTTAGATCACATATATGTAATAGATTTTGTTACAGTTTTTGATCTGATTTTATGGTGCTTTTTGTTTACTTTAGGAATTTATGTGGGTGTTTTTTTAATTTTGACAATCTTAATTTTTATAATAAATTGAAAAATTTAAGCCTGGACATGAAATAGTAAATAATTTTTCCATCTGAACATTTTAATATACAGGAAATATCTTTTCCACCTCAGTTGTACCCATAGTAATTGGATCATGATAGCCTTACACCTGTAGTTAATATGACTTTAGAAATCTTATGTAAACAGCAGGTGTTTCTTAAATAAGCATACCTGTGTGTTGAGAGGATAATTCATTTGTTGAACAAATTCCTCAGCTGATTTCATGGCAGCTCTCCTCTCATCTGGATTAGCATTTTTACCTTATTAATATAAAGTGACAGTTCATATTATAACCATTAAGTAATTCAATGAAAAGAACATGTCAGAAACTTCAGAACTGTTACTGACAGTTTTTATTTATTTATTACTGAATCTAAGCTCAATGTGATTTTTGGGGGGGAGGGGCAGCATAACTTCAACGTCATAACAAGAAAAGATTCCAGCAAAAAAGGTGGCAATTTATATTATTCACTGATTTAGAGAACAAAGCTTTCGATAAGTGGTAGTTATGAATTATAATCCAAAACTTAATTTAATCTGGCCAGGTTTACAGTGTTCTTTATTGGGTACAGGAAAGAGATCTATCATAGTAGATTTTTATAGCAGCTTTTTCACACTTGGCAATCTTAAAATGTAGACTTTTAACTCCCAAATCCCACCACCATCATGTTTAACAGTATTCTCAACATGATGAATGTTTTACAGTATCAATACATTCCAAGACACAAAGAACAGCAAAAACAACACACATACACACAAACATCTAAGAGAATCTATGCTAAATACATATTTAATGACTTCACAACACTTCCATTTACATGTCCAAAACAGTTTTACTTTTATCGAAGAGCCAGTTATAGATAATGATATACCAGGAAAGACCTTTCATCTCTTCAGATACAAAGACTTCAGAATTTGTATCAATCAATGTATGTCCACATGCAAAAACAAAGGTTTCCTTGGAGGACTATGATAGTGGAAACCCCAAAAGCAAATTCTTTCTGGCGGATAAAAATCTTAGGAAATTTCTCCTTTTCCTTTTGGTCATTTTTTTTAAAAAAATATTTTTACTCTGTAGTTACAGTAATAAAGCAAGAAGCCAGAGTGATATGTTGAATCCAGATATTCAGAGGCCTTCAAACTTCACTGACAAACTTTTCTAAGAGTATAACAGTCTGGCTAGGAAAATTGTCTCATGTCAAATTTTCTCTTCTGAGGCCAGCGTCTTTCATTTTAAACTTTTATTAGCATTTAAAAAGAAAGTAAAGAGACTTCCATTTACCTTTCCATACAAATATCTGTCTAGCCGCACCATAATCCAATATAAAACATTCTTCAGACAAAAGCATTGCTCTTGAGAAGGGATTTTCTTCTGCAACAAGTGTAATCTTCATAGAGCCACTGGCATCGGAGACCTGAATATGCAGGACATTCACATTAAGATCAAATCACATTTCAAGTAATTTCACATGGTTACTACTTCTAAAGTTCATGTATGTGTTTAAGGATATACAGGGGGTGCCATTTCATTCAACTGCCAGTTGTATGCTCCTGATGCAACAAAAGACAAAATACTAGAATCTGGTTTCTATTGTTTTATTAGTTTTACTGGCTTTGCTTCAGGGTATTGTAATAGCAATAGCAGATTTATATACTGCTTCACAGTGCTTTCCAGCCTCTCTAAGCAGTTTACAGAATCAGCACATTGCCCCCCAAAATCTGTGTCATTTTACCAACCTCGAAAGAGTGGTAGACTGAATCAACCTTGAGCTGGTGGGATTTGAACTGCCAAACTGCTGGCAAATAGCAGTCAGCAGAAATAGCCTACAGTACTGCACTCTAACCATTGTGCCACCATGGCCCCTAGACCTTAGATTAAAACTATAAAAATTAAGTAAATTGTAATTATTTAAATTAAGTAATCTTAAATAATGTAAATTGAAACTTTAAAAATGAATTATTACAGAGGGAGCTCTGCAAAGAAAAGAGGCTGAAGGTTTACTAATAACATTCTTTATTGAATTATCTCCTAATAACCCCAATTTCTTTTCTTGGAGCAGAAGGAAAGGAAAACAATTGCTGCCTTCATCTCATTAGACATAACAAATTGGTGCTATAAAAAAATGAAAATGCAAGAAGCCAAAAATTAAAGCCTTTCCTACATACACTTTAATTTCCTAGTCATGCTAAAAACAGGAAGCATTAAAACCAGCAGGGACTGCAAATTAGAAGCTTTTCTGTTACTCTGTAAAGATCCTTTATCTGAATACGGTCTATTTAATAGCAAATATATCACATGCTTTGGAAAGACTAACCAGCTGAACAGGATCAAATATAGCACTATATTAAATATATGTAAATCCTTTCCAGTTACTCAAGGTGGTGCTTTTACAGTGACAAATATCTTTCTATAAATAGGTGTCAGCTTTCCTTTACCTTAGGCATAAAAAGGTGGTGAATCAGTGTTTCATTCCATTCTATTTCCCAAAGAACCAGGTGTGCTCTCATGCTTCATCTCCCATTGTTTCCAGAAGAGGGAGCTGAACTATTATACTTTATAATTTAGGTAATTTCTTTTCTCATTTATAATGCATTCGAATTCAAAAATGAAGATAACTATTTTATAGCATTAAAATCAAGTAACTGAAGTTCTTTAGAGAAACTGTCACTCTGAAATTGTATGAGCAATGTAAATCAGTAAGGTGGCAGGCCGAACCAAAAGGTAGGCCTCAAGCCTGAACCAAACTAAGGCTTCATGATATTAAGCTTGGACTTCTCAAAATACACACTGCTTAGCTTACTCTTAGGATATAGCGCGGTTAGACATGAGTTATAGTATCAGCAGAAGGCTGATGTCTGCATCCAAAATATGCTGAGGCAAGGAATCTATTTTAGCCCATCCGCCTGCTTATTGGTTAATTTGTGTATTAGACATATATTATTAATTCCTCAAAAGACCAGATGTGCTGTCCGTTGGCTGACCCATGTATTATGACATTCTATAGACTCTATATCTCTGTAACCCAAGGACAACTCTTGAGAAGTGTTTCCAAAACTAACAGATGGTTGATGGCAAGATGGGGAGGATGCGTCATCACCACTATATAAGGAAGTCCCTGAATCTCCAAGGTGGCGCAGTGGTTAAATGCAGCACTGCAGGCTACTGCTAGATCAGCAGTTCAGCGGTTCAAATCTCACCAGCTCAGGGTTGACTCAGCCTTCCATCCTTCCGAGGTGGGTAAAATGAGGACCCAGATTGTTGGGGGCAATATGCTGACTCTCTGTAAACCGCTTAGAGAGGGCTGAAAGCCCTATGAAGCGGTATATAAGTCTACTGCTATTACTATTGCTATCTCACTTGGGGTTCAGGTCATTTACTCTTTGCTTTGAACCTGCACAAATAAACTTTTCCTTCTCTAAAGTGCTGGCTTGTGTCCCGTTATTTTCTACAACAAGAAATTCTATTGTTTAAGTCACAGGCCAGAAAAACAGGATTAGTAGCTTATAATTTCAATTTAAGGTATTATTTGTAAAGTGGTTCTTATTGTTAATCACTGAGAATAACTAGGTAATCAAGAATAGCTGATACCTTTTTCTTGATCATCTTTTCTTAAGGAAAGCAGTGGACTGTCAATTTCTCTTCTCTCACACAATAACTATTTATAATTGCTTCTGCATACATTTGTAATTACTTAGGCATATAATTACAGGCAAATATTAGCATGACGTTTTTCCTGGAATGGAGAACTCTAAAATGTCAAAAGTCCTTTTTTGTTATTCAGTTGATAGTGAAAATCTTGAAACTGGGTAAAAAATCAACATGCATAATAGTCCATTCACTTTTCTCCTTGTTTCCAAGGTTTCAGTTGAATGATCTCAAGGGGAGCCACATTTGCATTTACTTAAATGTAAATATACACCCTCCATAAAATGTTTGCTTTAATAGGGTGTCAGATAATACAGAAAATAAATATAGTACTCTTAAGGGGAAAGCTATTAGAACATAGGTTCAAAGTGTCAGGTTGAGGGCAGCAGGCAACAGCCATGGATGAACACAACATGGTCTCTTACAATGTCATAATCCAAATACCAGCATTAGCTTTTGAATCCCGATACAAATTTAAATATGTAAATTACAATATGTGATTATATTAATCCTCATGATGATATTAAATGAGTAATCCATATTTAATAGCTACAACTGAGCCCAATAATAAGTCATGCAGTCATTTGACAGATCACCATGTGACCTGACTCAATTTTTACAACCATTTTTATTATAGTCATAAAGCAAGTTAAAAAAAGGTTACAAATTGGGATCACTTGACTAGGACGCAGCAGTCAGTCATGTATGCAACCTAGTTACTCAGCACCTGAAATGCAATCACATGATTATGGAGTTTGCGTGTGGTAGTTCCATCTAAGAATTGTGCAAATCTAATCTCTCTGCAATTTTATGAATGAGGTGTGTATGGTGTGATTGTTGATGTGTGTACCCACTTTTTAAATTCCTATTATCATTGTAACTGTTTTTTAATTGATTCACCTGGGGACTGTATGGGTGAGTGGCAGTGTATGTTTGAGTGGACTGGGAATACAGCCAGGTGCCTCCTCCACTGAGTGCTATTGCAGAAGTGGTAGGGGGCCCTGGTCTACCTCCCGTCCTAGAATGATTGACATAAATGGCCTGCTGGGGAGAGCGGAGGCTGCGGGAAGGGAATTGGGGTCTATGGGTGCGGAGGTGGGCCGGAGCATTATGGTCATGACGGGGAGGGGCAGGTATGGAGAGGACTTTAGGGCTAGCCATTATCGGGGAAGGAGGGTTCGCTACGTCACAGCGATCCCTCCTTCCAGCCCTACTAGTTCCACTCCAGGACCAGATGGTGAGAGTTGTCAGGGCTCTGGTCTCGGGCTGTTGTTGCTAAATGCCAGGTCTGTGGTTCACAAAGCTCCCCTCGTCCAGGACCTAATATTAGATGAGGGGGCAGACCTGGCATGTATTACTGAAACCTGGCTGGGCCCAGAGGGAGGAGTCCCCCTCACTGAAATGTGCCCAGAAGGGTTTCAGGTGCTTCATCAGCCGCGACCCCAGTAAAGGGGTGGGGGAGTGGCTATCATCATCCGAGGATCATTAGTTCCTCGTAGGATCCCTGCTCCGGAGCTTGTTAGGTGTGAGTCCTTGTTGGTGAAGTTGGACCTTGAGGGTCAAGTGGGCTTGTTGCTAACATACCTTCCTCCCAACAGTGTTGCAACAGCCGTCCCCTCGCTCGAGTCAGTAGCCGAGCTGGTGGTAGAGTTCCCCAGGCTTATGGTGCTGGGGGATTTCAACCTGCCTTCGCTTGGTGGACACTCTGATGGGGCGCAGGAGTTCATAGCTTCCATGACAGCCATGGACTTGACCCAAGTAATCCAGGGTCCGACTCACTCAGCGGGGCACACACTTGACCTCGTATTCCTCTCGGAGCAGTGGAGACGTGATCTAGATTTGAGGGGCATTAAGATCTTGCCCTTGTCATAGTCTGATCAGTTCCTACTGAGGCTTGACTTTCAGAGACCAATCCCCCACTGTAGGGAGGAGGATCCGATTAGGTGGTTCTGCCCCAGGCGCCTGCTAAACCCTATGGGATTTCAGATGGCGCTTGGAGAAATACCTGACACTCTTGTCCACAATCCGGTGGAGTCCTTAGTCGCTGCTTGGAATACAGCGGCAGCGAGAGCCCTAAACCGGATTGCGCCTTTACGGCCTCTCCGAGGTAGTGGATCCAGGAGAGCTCCTTGGTTCACCAAGGAACTCCGGGAGATGAAGCGGCAAAAGAGACACCTAGAGCGCCGCTGGAGGGCCAGTAACTCAGAGTCAGACCGAGCACTGATGAGAGCCTTTATCAGGACCTATCTCATGGCAATACGGGCGGCAAAATGTGCGCATTTTGCCACTCTTATTGCATCCGCAGAATCGCGCCAGCCACCTTGTTTAGATTAGACCACTCCCTCTTGAAAGGGAGGGATGTGGACGACTCTTTACAGGGTAGAGCTGAGGAATTTGTTCAGTTTCTAACGGATAAAATTGCTCGGATTCGGACAGATCTGGACTCCAATTGCACGGTACCAGCCGAGGTACCGGGGGAAGGTCTTGAGTGAATTTTATGGAGCGAGTTTCAACTTGTCGCTCCTGAGGAAGTGGACAAGGCCATGGGAGCGGTGAGTACCTCCACTTGTATACTGGACCCGTGTCCCTCCTGGCTGGTCTTGACCAGCAGGGAGGTGACATGTGGCTGGACTGAGATGATAGTTAACACATGTCTCTGGGACGGGTCCTTCCCGCACCTCCTAAAGGATGCGGTGGTGAGACCCCTCCTGAAGAAACCATCTCTGGACCCAGTCATTTTGAGCAACTATCGTCCTGTCTCCAACCTGCCCTTTGTTGGGAAGGTTGTTGAGAAAGTGGTGGCCTCTCAACTCTGACGGTCCTTGGATGAAACCGATTATCTGGATTCCTTTCAGTCCGGTTTCAGGCCTGGTTACAGCATGGAAACTGCTTTGGTCGTGCTGATCGATGATCTCTGGCGAGCCAGGGATAGGGGTCATTCCTCTATCCTGGTGCTTCTTGACTTCTCAGCGCCTTCGATACCATCGACCATGGTATCCTTCTGCAACGGTTGCGGGAGGTGGGAGTGGGAGGCACCGTTCTTCGGTGGTTCTCCTCCTACCTCTTGGACAGGTTGCAGTCAGTGTTGGTCGGAGGGCAGAGATCGACCAGTAGGCCCCTCAATTATGGGTTGCCACAGGGTTCGGTCCTGTCCCCCCTCCTATTTAACATCTACATGAAGCCGCTGGGTGAGATCATACGCCAGCACGGGATTAAATATCATCAATTTGTGGACAATACACAATTGTATCTGTCCGCCCCATGCCAACTCAGTGAAGCGGTAGAAGTGATGTGCCAGTGCCTGGAGGCTGTCAGGGTCTGGATGGGAACGAACAAGCTTGAGCTCAATCCCGACAAGACCAGGTGGCTATTGATGCTCCCTTCCAAGGATGATCCAGCTATTCCATCTCTCAGCCTGGGGGGTGAAATTATACGCCCCTCAGAGAGGTCTCGCAATTTGGGAGTCCTCCTGGATCCGCAGCTGACTCTAAAACATCATCTGTCAGCTGTGACCAGGGGGGCCTTTGCCTAGGTTCGTCTGGTGCACCAATTGCGACCATATCTGGACCGGAGGCCCTTTGGATAGTCACTCACACCCTTGTCACCTCAATACTGGATTACTGTAATGCACTCTACATGGGGCTGCCCTTGAAGAATGTTCAAAGACTTCAGCTAGTCCAGAATGCAGCCGTGCAAGCGATTGTGGTGCACCTAGGTACACCCATGTTACACCTATCCTCCGCGAGCTGCATTGGCTTCCCATTGGTCTTCGGACACGCTTCAAGGTGCTAGTCGTTACTTTTAAAGCCCTACATGGTATCGGACTTGGTTTCCTGAGAGACCGCCTCCTGCCAGTCACCTCCCAAAGACCTATTAGATCCCACAGACTAGGTCTCCTCCGGATTCCATCTGCCAGCCAATGTCGGCTGGTGACCCCCCGGGGGAGGGCCGTCTCTGTAGCTGCTCCGGCCCTCTGGAACGACCTCCCCGTTGAGATCCGGACCCTTATTACCCTTCCGGCCTTCCACAAAGCAACTAAGACCTGGCTGTTCTGGCAGGCCTGGGGCTGTTGAATTATCCAGCCCCATCCTATGTTATGACTGTTGCTGAATTTTTAATTGTTGTTTTTATTTTTGTACCCCACTTCCCTTCTTATTGTTAGCCACCCTGAGTCTTCCGGGAATAGGGCGGCATACAAGCTAAATAAAACTCTAAACTCTAGTAATGTCTGAGATGGATCATAATTATCTTTTGGAGAGTCTGTCATAACATTGAATTGTCATTAAGCAACCAGTTGTTAAGCAAGGATTACCTTGAAGCATGTATTACCAATTTCTGTACTTGCCACACCAGTACAGTGCCTGGTGATATACATCGTATATCATCGTGATATACATCGTGATATATATCGTGATATATATCGTGATATATATCGTATCATAAAGATATACATAGCATATCTTTAATGTGGTAAATCTGTCATAGATTTAAATGGCTGAAAGCATTTGAATAACTAATTTAGACTACCAGGAGGCGTATGAAAGTAATTATATCACAGTAGCTGTATCAAACCATTAAAAGACCATGCTTTCATTGCTTCATATAAAAAGAACTGCATAACAAAGAGGATTCTTACCATGTAGAGTTTAGCATTTTTCCTGTTAGTAATATCAGCTGCCTCATCATCATTGTCATTGCCTTCTTGAAGATTTTGCTTGGGTCCTAAAACCTGAACATAAAGAAGTTGGGTTGAAAGAGAGATAGAATGGCAAAGTAATATAAATAAAATAACTATTTTTACTTAAGAATAAACATTCTTGACCATTTTTGGGGTGATTTTGGTTGTTTCAAAGTGGCACCAACATAAGCCCACCTAAATTTTACAACTTCAATCAGATGCCTCATGCCTTTGGAAAGATGGATCATAAGGGGTTGATCTGAAACAGACACACACTAGGAAGGTAGTGAGTATTAAACTTGTTCATTCACATATTTATCCAATGGAAATATTTCACTTTCTCTCAGCCAGTGGTGGGTTCCTACCACTTCAGACCGGTTCAGCCAAACCGGTAGTGGTTTGGCAGCCTGAATCACGGGAACCGGCAGTGACCCAGGCCTGCCATGCCCTAGAATCAGTTCTCCAGGCCATCTTGTTTTTTGAGTTCTGCACATGCGCAGAACAATTTTAATTGCACTGCGCATGTGCACACAAAGCACTCACATGTGCAAACCAGCCCTCAGCAACGTGATCCTGACCCAAATCTATTCTCTGCTTATAATCATAGCAGAACTATTAACAGTTGCTTTATAATCATAGCAAAAGTTATTTAAAAATGTGATCACTTCATTGGATACCTCCTGTTTTTAACAGCATATGACAATGATGGTGAACTTTTCTGCCATTGCATGCCAAAAGCCGGGAGGAGTGCAGGGGGTGTTGTGTTCATGCATGCCCATACCCATAATTCTATGTGCCCTGCCCATACCTGCATGTGACCCCCCCCCATGCATGTGTGACCCCCCTCTCTCTGCTTTTGGCATGTGATGCCATGGTGGACCCATTTTTCACCTTCCCCAGGTTCCAGAAGCTTTCTAGGAACCTGGGGAGGGCGAAAATGGTTTCAGAGAGCCTCCAGAGGGTGAAAAACAGTCCAATACGCCAAGCAGAAATCCATTCCCGGACTTTCGGTTTGCATGTTGGGCGGTTTTTCGCTTTCAGGGGACTTTCCTGAAGCCTCCAGAGGGCAAAAAAAAGGCCAAAAATTATGGCCAAAATCAGATGGCCAACGTGTGCGTGCGCACTGGAGCTAACATGGCAATGCATCATGTGCCCTCAGAAATGGCTTCACATGTCATCTGTGGCATGCGTGCCATAGGTTCACCATCAGGGGCATATGACATTTCTTGGTATTCTGCTAGCTTCTGGTATTGTTTTTAGTTTATGCCTATTGTTTTCAGCTAGTTTTTAATATGTTATGTGATTTCTTCAGACTTTCTGATTCTTTTTTTACTTTTGTCCCAATAATGACTATAAACTAAGCCTTGAAGAATTTGGGTTCCACCACAAAACCACGCTCGACTAAATCGCATCCGACTAAACCGCGTCGCTGATGTCATCAAAAGGGCGACAACAGCGCGGAGACAGGAGCACGCTGTAAACCCTAAACCTAAAATTAACACCTAAACCTAAACCTAACCCCCCTAAACCTAACCCTAAACCTAACCCTAAACCTAACCCTAAACCTAATCCTTAACCTAACCCTAAACCTAACCCTAAACCTAACCCTAAAACTAACCCTAAAACTAACCCTTACCTTAAGTTGAATCGGCTTGCTTTCAAAGTGCTATTTAAAGCGCCCTTCTTTCTCCACGCTGGCTGTTGTCGCCCTGTTGATGACATCAGCAACGCGGTTTAATCGGGCGCGGCTTAGTCGAGCGTGGTTTTGACGGGTCACGAAGAATTTGCTAGTGTCACACTATCTTTCCAATTTGATTCCAGAAAGGTGCTGTGCTTTGCAGCATATGGATACACAGACAAGCCGATTTTCATGCTATTAAAGCAGCTTCCTATTTTTGCAAGACTGAGCAATACAATCCTCAGCTACCACATGCAAACACTGGGAAAACACAAGTGCCCAAACAATAGCAGAAAGGCAAGAACTTAGCAGTGGCTCCAAACCCATTGGTTAATAAGTCAGTTGACCACAAGATAGGATTAATGCCAAGAGAAAAATAGTTCTTCCTGTTGTGGCCCATGCCAATTTCACGTGTTTCTTTGTAACTCCATTGAGTTCCAATTTCCATGGAAGTTCACACAGAAATATTTCACAATGTTCTCTTGAATTTATTCTTTCATAAAGTGTACTTTTCTAAACATATACCTCTTTCAAGAAAATCTAAAATATGTATTTCATAGTTATGTTTTCTATCATAAAATTCAAACAAATGGAAAAACCAATCTACCCATTTGTTGGTTTGGTCACACTGTCAAAATTTAAAATACAGTTGGTCTGGTCACATTGTCAAAATTTAAAATACAATATCAAAAAACAAACTAAATACTTAAAGAAAATTTATGGGAATTATGGTATGTGTATATCAATGAACAGAATGAACTTATAGAATTTCTTGAAAGGTTTAGAAAAAAATGCTACTAAGAGAGATTACATGTCATTTTATATAAACCATTCTGTCACTACCTTGCCTCCCCAAAACTAGGAATATTTTGGACCGATTACAAGAAAGATAAAATCTTCTTTAAGTTTAGCTTGAGTTCTGGTGACTCCATGAACATGTCCACATGGTTTTCCTGGAAGAAGTAGGTTGTCATTGCCTTCTTCATATTCCGAGAGGTTTTTTTAACTTTTCAAACTAGCTCAGAAGCTCTAATATTTCCTAGAAGTCTCCCATACAAGTACTAATTAAGCCTGCTCAATTTCCAAACCCATTTTATACACCTGTTAAGGAATGACAGAATGCATTGATACCAGGGCATATAATCAAGATGAATATAGCTCAGTACTAAAATGAATCTATTTATAAATATTTATCTAAGGGCCAAATCCTGTGCAAATCTCAAAAACAGATGCACACTTTAACAATCGGCAAGTTTATATAATTTGATATTCTGGATGTAAAAAAAGGTTCTTGGACACCAGACACTGTATGTGACTTGTTTTCAAGTCTACTTCATTTTAATGGCAGAAAGAAATATAATTTCAAGATATAACTATATCTGTACAATTAAAATGAGAAAATCACAAAAGCAAATTCTTAAAAATTGAGCTACCTAGGCACCAAATGTGGGAGTGTTGGAAATTCACTGCCCAGTATAAATACACTGAATTCTCTTCATATTTAGTAAAGAAAAACTAACTTCATTTGGCTTAATGAAGTTAATGTCTAACCAGAATAGATTTAAATAAGATAACTGCAATGCAATATTACCCAGGTCAGGATATATATATTTATGATGTAGAGTTCCATGTTGACAATACAAATATTTGATAAGGGAGAAACAGCAATGCAATATAGTATAACGATAACAAAAGCACTTTAAACATATCTAAAACAACAAGCTACCTCTATATTTTTCTATCCTAGCAAGATATTATGCAATAATATAAATAAAATTGTATTTGCCAGCTGGCAAGTACAGTGGCATTATCTTATTCTTGGTATATGGCCCTTTCTTACTTTGCTGGAGAGATTAAGAGCAGACCTAACAGTAATTATTTTCAGTGTAGTTGGGAAAATGATCAACTGCCAAATCAAACAGTTCCTCCAATTCCACCCCCATATATCATTTTTTCATCAATTACAGTATACTGATGACCAGTGTGTTTTTAGTCTTATTTTAAACTACTGTTGATATTTATGAAATCCCTGAATTATTTGGGTTGCTTGGATGATCATCTTTGGATGACCATCTTTGCTTCTACATATCAATCTTTATGTTAAGTTCATGATAAGGGATCTTTCTCATATGTCCTTCATGATGATGAACATAATTTCCTTTGTTCTAAGATGTTTTCAGTTGAATAGGTTATAATTAATGAAATAACTTTTTGATTAAATCTGAGGATTCCTTTGTACATGCGTGAAAATGCTTAGTGGGCCTAGTCTCAAAGGTACTTTTTTTCAAAAGGCAACTGGACTTTGTAGGACCTTTGGGACAATCATGACCTGGATGACTGAGAATCTCCATAGCTCAAATAGGCCTAGGCAATGTTTGTCTCAGACTAGCACATGGCACTTCCTTATAGGAAGTGGGCAGAAAAGTGAGATGTGGCTGAGGAAAAACCAGAGCAGACAATGGCCTGGAGAGGAAGTTCTGATGCCATTGGCAGCAGCACTGAGTGAAAAGGGCAAAAAGAGGAAATGTTTACTCAGCCGCTACTTGCCAGTTTTCTCTCTAACAGCATTAAGTGAGAAGTAGGAGAAAGAGCAGGCAAGTAACTTCAGAGACATCTACCAAGTCAATATTGTACATCTGGAATACTGTGGAGTATATCTTGGCTTTTAAGGCTAGAGAAAACAACAGGAATGGACATCTTGGGGTACAATTGATCCAAGGTCTATTTGACTGCACTTTCAAACTGGCTTCCAAAAAAATGTTCAGAGGTTTTTGTGCTCCTGTAATTAGGCTCGTGAGAAGGAAATTTGAGATTTCTAAGCAGTTTTTAACTTAGTTTTAATGCATTTGGCTTTTTGTTTTAACATTTAAAGAGTTTAAAAGTTTTAAATGTTTTAAAACTGCTTAAAGGCTGATAATTCAAGTATTTTTTTAAAAAAATTCCCAACTGCCCTTTTAACAAGTAGCAGCTTCCAAAATATGTCAACTGGCTTCTTTATTGTAAAGAAGGATTGCAATTATTGTCCCAGGTAAACTTGGGCTAAAGCCACTCCAAGCATGGCTTAATCTGTTGTTCTGGCAAGAACCATTAATTTAGAAATTCATGAACCAAATCTTTCAGAAGTAAATGAATGTCATGCTCCATTTAAAATATCCAGGATTGAGTTCCTAGTGCAACTCAAATATTTACTAACAAATATCAACTCTGTTTTGAGGTAATTTAATCTAATCCATCCCCCCAATCTTTTAAAGCCTCCTAAGATCTGTTCAAGATTTTCAGAGAATCTCCAATTTGACCTGGAATGGCAGTGAAAGAATTTTCAACATATCAGGTACATTTCATTCCAAAGTAATCAATATTTTCCAGGAGTTTCATAGAAGTGCTAAATCATGAAGTACTCCTTGAGATAAGTTTTAACTACTTCCTGAATCTAGTCATACTTGCACTGTTCAACTACACAAAGAATTCAGAAATATGGATGTATTCTACAGCAGCCTAATCATCTATCATTAAAAGCATAATAATGTTAACTTTCTGTTTGGATTTAAAATAAATTGAAATTGGAGGAATATGGTTAGTTCCTGCGAAAAATAAACTGTTTTTAGTTAGCAAGTGCCAATTTTCAACCCCAAATTTAATTTTCCATATTTGGTGGAACTAACAACTTTTACTATTTCACTTTATTCCAATAAATTGTAACAGTTTAATAAAAACTTTCTATGTAAAAGAAGACATGACTATATTGATAACTGCAAGGTAGAGTCTTGAACGTCATTTATAACTATCCAAGCACCTCTGATCATATGCGTAGTTAACATGCTAAGGACACAATAATACAGAATATATAAGTTGATTGAATATACTATAATTTAAGTGTAAAGAGTTGAAAAAATGTAATTTCTTAAGAAAGCTGTTTAACCACTTTATACAAGAATGCTTCAGCTTGCATAAAGAAAGAAATGATGTGTGTAACCATTCATTGCAAGAGTTTCCCTTGAAATCCTTGATAAATGTCCATTTATTTGGAAATTTTTATGTGAGAAATCATTGGGGTAATCCTCTGAGAAGTCTTTCAACTTAATATTTAGTTTAATATTTGGGACACACTGGCATTCTGAAGAAGAGCTAAGTGCAAAGTGAGGCCAGGCAGGATGCAATGGGCGACAGCCGCTGCTACCTTCTGAAAAGCTGGAAAACGGAAGGCCCAGCCCTCAGACCCATTTAGGCCACCTCAATCTGGTGCAGGCAACCTGGACGAGACAGGGTTGCTGACATTGTGGTTGGCTCCTGGGCCAGTGAACGTCAAGCTTTAAGACCCTGGCAGAGACCCCCCTCCCCAATTTGCTCCCGTATCCAATTCTCTCCATCTAAATCTCAAGGAAGGGAACACTCAACAGTGCTGCAAGTGACCCAGAAGGAATTGCATAAGCTACACTTACAAATTGCTCTGGTGAGTGGTCATCCTGCCCTGGGAAGCACCTGTCCAAGCATTGGCGCAGGGACCTCAAATCCCATCAGTTCAACAAATTGGGCTCTAGGTCGATAAGCAAAGCTAGGGTTTCAAAGCTTGAAGCTGGCTGGCCTGGGAGCCTGCCCCCTCAAGATTGCCTGTGCCAGGTTGGTGGCTTTCCCGGCAGTTCACTTGATGGAAGAGTAGTCAGGGACAGGGCCTTCTCCTTCCCAGTCTTTCAGGAGGCAGCAGCTGCTGTTACCTGTTGTTCCTGCCTCACCCCGCTCTGCACCCACATCCGCTCTGCACCATATCCTCCTTGTAACACTAGAGCATCCAAGGGAAGCTGGATGCAGAGCAGGATCAGGTAGGACACAACACGCAGTGGGAGCAGAAGCTGCGGAGTGGAGCCTAGCACCCAGATGTGTGGCTATTTGTCCCACACAGGTTATTGGCTGGGGACAAGTGTCCTTCTGTGAATCACCTGGAATGACGGGGTGGCAGAAAAATGACAGGTGACCAATGGTGGGGGGAAAGCACCAATGGAGGGCCGGCTGAGGATAAGCATCCACAATGGGTCAGCTGTATTAGATAGGACATGGTGAAGTGAATGCAGCCATGGGCCCATGGTTAATTGTTCTAAGTTTATGATTACTAAAATAGAGATTTCTGATCAGAATAGCCAATCATTTGTGTTTAACTCCAAGTGGAAGATTTTTTAAAGATTTACCTTACACCTATTACACTATTTGTTTGTTGATTCATCTGGCTATAACCCTTTTCTAGTTAACTATCCATTTACACTCAGAACAATAACATATGTAATGGGGGGAAAATTATGGGAGATCCTATTCATATATCTCTACAAAGCATTTGTAATTAATCCCTAAATCAATAATTTTAAAGGCAATGATACACAAGATTTTCACCAACCAAATCTAAGGCTCCTATATGACATTTAAAAATTATTTGTTTGCATTTGAATTGCTTTTCTTTTTAGTTTAAGCAATGAGAGCCAATCCTGGTCCTGACAAACAATTTTTTAAAGTTTGTTTTTTTCAGAAAAGCATGAGCAGAATGTCATGACAGATGTGAGAAAGAAATAAAGAAAAGCATGTTTGCTATAGATTACTTCAATTGTCCTCATGTTGAAAGCACTCAAGTTAACTAAATAATTCTCACAGTGGGAAATCAGAATGCCCACTGTGCCAGTCACTATGTAATCATAAAGGTGGACAGACTGGCCAGCTGTATTATTAAAAGAATGATATTCTCAGTTTGTTAGTTATAGTTCTATAGATTTTAACCAATTAAGTATATTGAAAGTCAAATTAATTGTTTAATAAATTAAATAAATAAAAGCTTCCTTTCAAAAAATTGCTTTGCTGTATCAGAAGAAAAAACACTTTTAATATCTTGGATTTTATGAAAAAATATATTCTACTTTATGTATAGTCATTGAAGGAACATTTAAAAACTCTGCCATGTAAAAATCGTGAATAGAAAACATAGGTTTTCATTCAAATCCATGGA